>NC_025881.1:167733-258160 GCF_000755165.1 Leishmania panamensis
GTCGTCTGCAATGTCGAGTGAGACTGCGAGCTCGTGGACTCCGACGACTACAGAGGAACCTACACCAGATCCTGTTCTTCCATCATCGGCATCTTCTTCTGTTGATCGAACATTTTATGATGCGCTGTACTTCTACTGCCCGAACGTAGAGGAGGCTGGTGTGGAGACAATTCAGGCGCATAAAGAAGAGATATGTTGCAATGCTTGGGATGGTGCTGACTACTCTGTGACTTGCGGAGATGAAATCAGGGGGTTTTCCAATGCCATTGTAACCTGCAGCGGTGCAATTGGGAGCCGAGGCTACTTCTCCTGTTGTTCCAGGGTGAGAAGAGATGGCACCGCAACTTTCCTTGGCGAACGCTGTGAAGATAAACCTGTTGATGGCGTTGACAGCCACGAGGCTCTTGCGCCATGGTGGAATCCCCGTACTAGTGGTGGTGGTCTCTTGGTGACGCTGTTAGCAGTGATCGTAGTCTGCGTTTTGTAGTTTAGCGGGGCAGTTGTGTGGGCTTTAGCCTGTTGTTTTTGGCATTGGAGGGAGAACGAGGAGAGGCCTGTGGATGGTTGTTGGGGTTAGCGGGCATTCATGGTTTTTTTCCTAGGTGCTATTGTATCCGCAAGAGGGGGTTGCCAAGTTCTCTTCTCCGTGCTTCGCTTCTTCCGCGCTCTCGCTTTGGCATATTGTCTGGCTGTTCATGGTGTTGCTCTTTTTTTCCTTTGGCTGCTCGTCTTGTGTTTTTCTTCTGCGTGTGATGCAGGACGGTGGGATGCCTCCCAATGAAAGCGGCTCTCCTCTCAGGCGCTGAACTCGCTTAATCATCTCTCTTTCGTGTGCTTCGTTTTGTGTGTGTCTGGGTGTTATTTGTAGATGTTGCGTCTTGTTGTTGTACACTTCAGATCGCAGGTGGGCTTTGGCCGTGCACCTGTGAGTATTTGTTGGATGCTCGCCTTTGTGAATAGGAAGCCTCGGCGCTCCCCCAGATGGTGTCCGTGCTGCAACGCGCCACAGTACACGTCCCGCTATGTTACCCGAGGTGCATGAGGTTAAACCCCAGCGTTTTCCTGTTAGCGGTTTTTTTTCTTTTTGATGCGGACGCGCCCGTGTGAACCTCAGCCCGCAGGACTCGATGGTCGATGATGTTTTCCGACTTGAAGTCCATAACGTGTATTCTTAATCAGTGCTCGGCTTTCATGCGTGCCTGCACCGTAGTAGATTGCTACGGTTCTCTGAGAAGGGTGAGTAGGACTCGTTATCTTGCTTGAGTGGTGCGCTGAATGGAGCAGAAAGGGGCGAACTTGGTTGCGTATGTGTCACGCTTCGTGACCAGAGACTCAAGTCTCACCCATATCGGCTTTCCTATTTCGGCTATCCCTCTTTTCTCTCTACCTGTCACCCTCCCCCTCTCGCCAACTCGCGATTCCCACCCGTTACAGCCTTGAGTTGCGTGGGGCACGTACTGTTATCCTGCGCTGCTGCATCACTGCAAGAGGTCGACAAGAGAGGTGCAACTGCCAAACTCATTTGGTCTGCGCCCTCGGTGTTTGCTTCCGTGTGTCGGTGTCATTTTTTTTTTTTGAGGCGCATCATTACTGTTTGACTTTTTATTATTTTTTTTTTCTTTGCAATGGTAGCCTTTATTGGCCGTCTGGTGCCTCGTTGTGGCGCTCAGGCCTCACCTCACTTCTCCGCGCCCCACTTCCATCTTCGACCCACTCCGCCGTCAGCCCAAACGCTCCCCTGTTGGCTTCTGCTCGTGTTGTCATCTTGTGAGCTTGCCTCACGAGAGGGGCTTGTCACGCGGCGTCTAGTCACGCTCTTCGCTATTTTACCGAGGTACCGTAGTTTTCCCTTCATCTGCTTACCTCTTTCTCCCTCTCACGGACCCACTGCGCGGGGTCTGTAGGCTCCCGCGTCGACACAGTGGTCGAGCTAGAAGGGGTTGGGCCCAAAAACTTGGGGAGACGCAAGAGATGGACACAGGCGCTGCTAGGTCGGCTCGAGTGGTGCAGTTTTGACTACTGAACCACTCGTCTGGTGATCACCTCACCGCGTTTGTTTCGTGCTTGGGGTGTGTGTTTTACCCCTTTCTGTTGGTCTGCCATCCTTCACGCCTCTGTAGACGCACACACGCACACGCACACGCCTCTTGCTCGCTCTTTCACACGCCGGCACACCCGTGCTTCATCTCCAACTGTGCTATGAAAAAGAAAAGCTGAGCCGTTTTGTTCTTTTGCTTTCTGTTTTTTTTTTTTTCATAAAGGTGTTGCGTGTTTGATTCCTTTACGAATCGCCATTTTTGCATGCGCGTCTCTCGCGCGCGTTTTTTCCTCTCACTCTTTGTGTGACATCCTTTTCTTTTTTTCAGCTTTGTGATTCACGTGGAGGCACGAGGGAATGTCGCATTGGAGGGAGGAGGAAAAGTTGGAGAAAGGAGCCCCTCACTTCTTCTCTCTTTGCGGCAATCCTACTCTCCGTATTTTTTTCCCTCCCCCCTCCCTCCTCCTCTCTCAGTGTGGACATTGTCTTCGTTGCATTTGTATCCATGAATGCAGATGTGCTCTGTTGCTATGTTTGAACTGACCCTCTGTTGTTCATTCTCGTTTGGGGTTGGCTGCTTCTCCGGCAGGTGCTGTCAGTTCGTGCGTTGCGTGGTGCTCCTGCGTGATCGTTGACGTCGCCTTGATACGTCAGTGTTCTGTGTTGCGCCCTCCCTTCCTCCCTCCCCCTTTACACCCCCTCGACTCCGCTCCATCCCTCCTCCGCCTGCATCAATATCCCCGCCATTCTCACGCATACCCCTTCGCGCGTTGTTACGTTGAGAGGGCCTGCACTGCGCCTCCGCAGTCTTTTATCCGTAGACTCAGACGAACAGATGTGAAAAGGCGTAGGTGCACTGAGTTTTACCCCCCCTTCCTGTCACTGCTATTTCATCGGATACACAGAGCGAAGGAGGAAATAAGACACAAAACACGAGAACCGCTATTGAAGGCATATGTCGGTCACAACACCTCGAGAACAACATGCAGGGTCCACAACCTGCAGCTTCCCTCCCCCGCCCCCCATCCCGGTCTCTCTCCCTCGCCTGAGATGCTTATACGCGTGTCTTTTTCTGCTCGCGTTCTTGTCTCTCACCGCTCAAGCACACTCTGGATGTGTTGTGTGTGTGTGGTACAAAGTGAGGGGGAGAGAAGTGGCGTTGTGGTGTCGTCTGCGTACAGGTGCGGCTTGTGATCAAAGGAAGCGCGAGACGCTCTCAAATGACGCGAGCGATGATTTGCAAACGAAACGTGATGGGATACCATCAATCGTGTACGTGGAGAATGAGAAATGTAGAAACTAATGAAGCGCATGGCAAAACGCTTCATGAAAGGGAGAGATAAATAGGAGGCAAAAGGCTTTGTTGTTATTCGTGCTGGCGTGCATGGCGACGGAGGACGGGGTGTGTGAAGTTCCGCGAAAATGGCGTAAAGACGCATAAAGAAGCGAGGCAACAGTCACCTGTGCGTTTTGTCTTTCGTTATTCTTCCCATTCTAGCCATTACAAATGGCAGGTCGCCTGAAGCGTCTTCTACTTGCAGAAGTGATGCTTTCTTTGCCATTTGTGGAATGGGTGGGGTGGGGTGTGGCCAGGGTGTTCTTCGTTGCTCAGTGTTTTGTTCCCCTCACCCACTCTTCTCCCTCCTCTTCGGAAGCACCAAATACTCCTTGATTTCGTGCGGATACACAAATGAAGCATGATCATATGATCGTAACTGCTGTTATTGGATTTTCTCTTTTTCTTCGAGGTCTGTGTGAGCCGGTATGTTCATTGGGTGTACTGTGCGCCGTTCTTCCCACAGGGCACGTGTCCTCCCCCCTACCGCTCTGGCGCAGTCCTCTGTTTCTTTCTTGCCTTGGCCGATTCTGGTCTCTTTATTCTAGTTTTGCCTCGTCCCTACGACAGCTTCTCATCCATTGATCGAAGTCCTCACAGAGAAGCACGCACACACATGTAGGTGCCACAAGCGCGTATGCATCCTCGGTCGAGGCGAGATAGAGGGGGAGTCCTTTCTTTGTCATGTTTTGCCCGTCTTAGAACGATAAGGTTAACGAGCGTGTGCTCGCGCGCTTCTCATTAAGCTACCCATCCCTCCTCTCCCACTCCACCTTACTGTCATTCATTGCGCCGCCTTCACTCCTCGTCTCCCTCATTCTCTTCTTAGCCGTCCTTGTATTTGCAAAGCCGTGTGACCCAAGTCTGTGTGTGCGTCTTGTCCGTCTCTCTAGGTGGTCCTCAGCAGAAGCGAAAAAGAGCGCTCATGGGCGCGCTTGGCAACTCTTTGTTTCCTTCGTCTGTACAGGTGTACTCGTGATAGTGCACACGTGTTTGCGCCCGTGTCCGTGCGCGCTGCTTTGCTGCTTTCCCCCTTTTGTTTCTTTAGCGCGTGTGCACGTTAGATCTTCCTCAATCCACCTTTTCTTTCTGTTAGATGGTTTGTGTGGGTGGGGGTGGCTGTGTAAGCGTGTGTCTGCGACGGACTCTCTCTCTCTGCCCCTTTCTCGATTGACTTTTCGATCACTTTGTTCTGCGTATTTTGCTTTTTCTTTCTCAGTCATTTGTTATGTTGCTTTCCGGATACCGTCGCCTTTCGCTGTTTGCCTCCCCCCCCCCTCCCTCCCTCCCTTCTCACTGTCGTCCGCGTGGCTCTTCTTTTCCCTATTTACGCCTTCATGCGGTATGTCGCTGATGTCGCCTGTTGGTCGAACCCCCTCTTTTCCTTAGCACGTTCTCTCGCAACATGGCGCAAGAACGGAGAAAAAAAAGAGCGGTGCGGAGAACGGGGGGGGGGAAGTGAGCTGGGAGAAGTCGATGTCAAGGCGACAGTGAAATCTCAAAAACTAGGCCAAAAGGCGCCCGGGAAAAAGGTCCCGTTATGAAGAGAAAAGAAAGGACTGCTGACTGACCAAAGGAACGTGAAGTGGATGTGCGAACGGTGATCAGCGGGTGCCACAACATCCCTTTCGTTCCCTATCGCCGACTCCCTCCCACCGACCCTTCTCCTTTGTTGTTGTTTCCCTCTTGAGTAAGGGGGGGGCAGAGAGAGAAGACTACAGGAGAGGGGAGGGACGTCGCTTGATGTGTCCTGGCGAGAACACGGATGACACGATATAAGCGAGGAGATTGTAGCATCGGTGGTCACTATTGGAGCGGAAGAACTTCTGGTGTAACGTACCGCAAGAAGAAGAGCAAAGCTTTTTGTCCAAATCAGTGAGCATGAGAGTTGGCCATATAGGGGCAAAGAGAAAATGGAAAGTTGATGTGCTTATCCGTCGAGGCGGGATGAAAAACGCAAGCGAGCAGGAAGGGCAGCGCAGTGGGGAGGGGGCATTCAAGTCCGTCTCACATCGCCCCCTCCCGTCCCCATACGCACACACACACATCCTTCCCTTTCTGACACGCATTTTTATGCTTTCCTCTTGAGCGTTTTGTTTTCTCCGTTCACTTCTCCAGTGAACTGCAGTGCCCATCCTCCACCCCCTGTCACTCTTCTTTATATTTTGTTTTTTTTTATCTCTTTCGATTTTATTGGGCGGTCGCTGCGCTTAGTTTTACCGTTTTCTCTTCATTTTTATTGGTTACTCATTGAGGCATATGCGCCTACAGGTGCATATATGTGCGCGTTTTGTGGTACGCGAGATGAAGGGGGGGGAGATGGAGCGGGCATGCGATGCCAGTCTTTTCCGTCCCTGGAAACACAGCTACCTGCCCTTCATTGGTCGTCAACCCTTCTCCCCCGGCTCCCTCTCTCCTCCACCGTACCCCCTTGTGTCCCTGGTCTTATATATTCCCCCCTCTTCCCCTGGACTCACGATGATGATGGTCTTTATCCTTGATCTTCCTGAAAATCACTGTGAGGTTCTTGACTCTTTGTTCTCTTTTCGCTTTACCACAAGTTGTGCGTTGGAGCTGTGCGCACATCTTATTTTTAGAGTCTTGCTCTTTTCGTTGTTGCTTCGGTGTTTTTGCTTTCGTATTTTCAATCGCCTGTCAACGTTTCCGCATCGGTGTAAGTGTGTTTGAGAGAAAAAAGTCTGTGGGCGAGGCTGGACGATCTTGTCGCTCCGCTTACGGTGTCTCGCTCCACCTCCCCCCATCGACGGTTATATGCAGACGCCTTCGCGCGTCTCCGGGTTTCCGCCCCTTCGTTTGTTTGTTTCTCTGCTTTCGTTTAACGAGCTCTCACATCCGCGTAGTGTTGAAGGTAGTGTGATTTTTGCTTCCCCTTTGCATTTTTCACGGGAGCGTCTCCGCTCGATGATGGAGTCTCTCTCTCTCTCTCTGAGTTCATCTTTCGTTTCTCTGCGTGTTTCTCTGTCGTGTCATTCTCTCCTTAGCGCGATGTGGTGAATATCTCCGCCTCCTTGTTTCGCGTCACGTTGACCAAGCAAAGCACATCAAACGAGTACAGCGACAAAACACAGAGTCGGAGATGTCTGTGTGTTTGGCACCAGCGAAAACGCGGCGCGCAGACGCACACACGCATTCATTAATGAATTCGTCTCTCTTCCTTTTCTCCCTCGCCCTCCTCCCCAGTACGGAGAAAGGGGAAAGGGGGAAAGAGGCCGGAGAAGGCGCCTCGTGCGTGCCTGCTGTGACGCCACAGGGGTGTGCCTCATGCCCCCTCCCTCTGCGCGCTGTTCCTCTCGGCATGCCGCGACCTTTGCCACCCCACGCGCAATCTCGCCTGTGCACGTGCCCTCGCGATGGGGCTGCCTAACTGTGTGGGCACGTGCACAAATACGTCCATCTCCACATGCCTCTGCGCCGTTCCCGCTTTCTTCTCTGCACCTGCACACGGCACCGGTGCGCGTGTCTTCGTTTCGTTGTTTTTGTCCCAAGTCCTCCCCCCTCCCCCCTGTCGTGGGTGATCCCCATCGCCTCCCCTTCCCCTCCCCCCTCCTGCCCCTTCGCATACAAGAGGACACCCACACACACACACACGTCACCACATTAGTGCGCACTTGACTTCTTTGTCGGGAAGGTACCGTCATATCGTGGTGTGCAAGTGTAACCGCACATCACCTTTAGCAGCCACGCATGCGGCCTGCCCTTCCTCTCCCGCTTCTCCCTAGGACCTCCTTGATTACTTGAGACCGCAACACGGCACACGGGTTCAGCGGATGGAGTCGCGCGATGAGCATGCCAGGGCCTCAGTGGATGACATCAAGGGTGAAGGTGTTGTCCATCAGTGCGAAGGTATTGTACCTTCCTCGGCAACTCTGTCTTCGCGCGGCAACGGGACGGATAAAGAGCTGCAGATGCGCCGACTCCAGCGTGAGAATCATCTCCTGCGGTTGCAACTCCTCAAGCTGCGCGAGCAGCAGCACCAGCTACTTCACACCAGTGCGGCGACAACGTGTCCGGCCTCCCATGGTGCTCTAGCCGTATTAGACGTCGTAGAGGCGGCGGCGCCGGAGTGCACGCTAGCCCCACCCCTGCTGGCGCCGCAGCAGGTGCTCTCTGACACAACCGAAGAAGAAGAAGCTAGCACCCTACGCGCCCGCATGTTGCAGCGGAGAGAAGAAAGACAGCAGCGCGCCATGGTGGTGCGGTCGCTACTGCACAACGTTCAGCATCTTCACAACGAGCTCTCTCAACAGCAGCAGCAACTTGAGGCGGGACAGAGGAACTCGGACGGCACCGTCACGGCAGTCTCGCCCGCGTCTCCACTTCTAGAAACGGCACTGGCAGAGCCGATGGGGTCGGCAGCTGCGGCAAAGCTCAACACCATCCAGGACGCCTACGATGAAATGGTCCAGCGACATGCATTGTCAACCAGCCCTTCCCCAGCGATATCTGCGCTGGCGTTGCCGGACAAGCCTGCCTGCGTCGGCACGCGCGCCGTCGACGACTTGTCGGCCGAGGCGCTGCTGCAGCGCTTTCAGCTCCGCAAGTCACAGCGCTTGCTGCGGCTGGAGCAGCTGTTGGGCCCCGAGTACGATGCGGCAGGGAGCGCTGCCGCTGGGTCACTCTGTGAAAGTGACAATACGGAAATGATGCCTCTCGGTGCCGCGCCCCAGAGTGCAGATACCGGGCAACGTGGAGAGTGGGGGCCATCCTCTCTCATTAGCAGCGCGGCAGCGGAAGATGGCGGGGTGAAGGGGATTGACGGCGACACCGGGAGCGGCAGCCTGCCTCGGCGCCCCGGCCGTGCCGGGGAAAGCGGTCCCAGTACAACAGCAGCCGCTATAGCCCCATGCTCTGGGCCCACGAAGAACCCGAATCAAATTGGCCGTGCTGTGAGCGACGCCGTGAAAAACAACAGCTGGTACCTCTGCAAAGTACTGGAGGCGGCACTGCTCGACACAATTCAAGCGCGGCCGACAAACGAGACACCCGTGCTGACACTGTCGACCTCGTCGGAGAAGCACAATCCACTTGGCTCACACTCTAAGGCAGCGTCGCTTGCAGACACGTCATCGTTCTCCTCCTCGCCTGCCTCAGCTACTTCACTGTGCAGTCCTATCGTCAGTGGGGCTGCTGCAAGCGGCGCCTACGTCTCCACGACCCTGACGACCGGAGCCGCGCCTGCAATACTGCAGCCAGAATCGATCGCGACTTCTCCAACCTCCATGAAGGTCCCCCAGCTGCTCTACCCCAAGGGTGTGAGTGACACGGCGCTGAAGCGGGCTATCGAGGAGTCGCTGCTCCTGCCCTTTCGCTGCATGCAAGACTCACCACGGCGTTTGACGCCATCACAGGCGGCGGAGGAGAGTTTACCGGCGTTCGAGGCAGAGAACCGTGACGCAGAGCTGCGCCGTTGCTTTGCGGAAGGTGCCAGCAAGGATTTGTTGCTCATCAGCGGTACGCATCGCGAGGACAACGTAGAAGGCATCGCAGCTGGAAATGACGGCGAGCCTCCCGAGGGGGCCGATATGCTAGGCGCCAACGACGAGAACCTCGACCCGTTCGCCCGTCTGCTGCTCGCACGTCTCTCCGCCAATTTACCTGCGACCACCGCCAAGTCAGACAAGAAGAATAAGCAACCGAGACAGTACGGCAGCGGCAGGGATGAGTCCATGCAGTCGTCCTCCATGTCCCTCGGCGCGTCTGCGGTACCCAGTCCCACAAGATCGAAGGCTGGCGTTGCCTTCGTGGCGGCAGCTGGCAGTGACCGCCGCGTGCACGCCCCCAAGAAGCACTTCAGTCGCCTCGATGAGGTGCAGGTTGAGATGCACGCACCGGTCATCTTCAACCAAATCCGCGACTTCCTGCGCATGGACGTGGACCGTTTTCGGCGCGCCTTTGCACCAACCTCGCCGGCGCAGCCCGATGCAGACGGCGCTGAAGCAACGAGCACTCCGCGCCGGCGCGCGGTCCAGGCACATCAACGTCGTCGTGTCGGTGTCTCGGTCGGTGCGGACGAGGCCACCGCGTGGCGCATCAGCGTGTCGCCTGGCAAGAGCGGGACAACCTTGCTGTACTTTAGCGACTTTGTCATGAAGACGGTCCGGCCCAGGGAACTGGACTTCCTACTGCGCAAGTTCCTGCCAGCGTATGTGCGGTACTGCGAGCGCAACCCGCATACGCTGCTGCCGCGCTTCTACGCGCTAGCGACGCTGCGGTGGTGGAAGGCTGGTGTGGTGCAGCACTTTGTACTCATGCAGAATGTCTTCGCAACACCGTACTACATTCACCGTATCTACGATGTGAAGGGCAGCACAGTGAACCGGACAGCGCTCCAGCCGGGCAAACCGCCGCCGCGTACGGCCTTCGGGGCGCTCCTGCTCAAGGACAACGACCTACCTCCGCAGCTCATTATGTGTGGCACGTATCAGCGCGCCATCATGCTCGCCCAGTTACGCTCCGACGTTGGCTTCTTGCGCCAACTCAACGTGGTGGACTACAGCTGTATGATCGGTGTCCGTAGTCGCCTCTTCTCCCTCAAAGAGGGACCCTCCAAGACGCTTCTGCTCCTGCGCCGGCAGCACAACAACACCCACATGGACCACTTCGGCGGCCGCATTAACAATGTCGGCGATGTCGCCACACAGGAAACCAACGGAAGAACGCCCAGTGAGGTCATGTGCGTGACCGGCGAAACGGCCTCTGCAAACGGGCAGAGCATCGGCATGTGGGCGGTGGACCCGACGCTGTCGACGTCCTCCGCCGATGCGCAGCAACGCGGCTCTGACGATGATGTCTACGTCTGCATCCACGGGTGTGATGGTGGATTACTGTCGCTGCCGATCTACACCCCTGGTGACGACTCGACCGCGCGTGAGGAGGTATATTACCTTGGCATTATTGATGTACTGCAGACGTACAACTCCGCCAAGAAGTTGGAGAGCTTCGCGAAAGGATTTGTCAGCGACCGGCGTGCCATTAGCGTGATTGCCCCAGATAAGTATGCGGAGAGGCTGTACAATGTGCTGGAGCGCATCACAGTGTAGCCACGCCCCCAACTCCCCATACCCCTACGCCCCGCGACTGGATGCAGGATGGCGCCGGCCCTTTGTTGGTTTTGCTCGTAAATTCATTGGTGCATTCTGCATTCCCCTCTCTTTATAGCCCTTTTATGTGCGCGTGAAGCTCAGGGACGCCTCTACTTCCCTGGATGCTGTGACTCTTACCCCTCTGCGCCACGTGCGACTGCCGCGCTACGCGAAGTTTCGCTGCCTTTCAAACGTCGCCCCCAAGCCTTTCTCTTTCGCCTGCTGTACGCGTGTTGAGTTTCTGTTTTTTCTTCCCTGTTTTCCCCTCTCTCTCTCGCAGAGGACGTAAGTGGCCAGCGTAACACGTGTGTGGGGGGTGGCTTTCTCTCCGCTGTTGTGCATGAGAGTGCGGCTGCGTACTCGCATTCTTCGCTCATGGCCATACAGTCTTCCTCATATGCTCGCTCGACATGCGCCGCCGCCATGTGCCGCAGCGTTCGTTCTTTCTTTGGTCTTTGTTTTCTCGTCTGTGTCCTGCGCGCGCATGAGTTTGTCTGTGAGCTCCCTCGATCCTTTTTCCGTCTTGCGTATCCCGCATTGCGATACGAATTAATACGCTCCCCTGCCCCCCGTCCCATCGTGTTGCGGTTTCACCCTCTCCCACCTCACTGCACCACGCGTCTCTCCCGTCTCACTCTTTTATGTGCCAGGTGGCCCCGCACAGGAAGAAGGAACGCACCTCCACACCACCACCGCCACCAAACATTGAAAAGTGCATAAAATGACGGGGACCTCAACGATCAGCCCTATCGCCTGCCCCCTCCCCCACCATTGGGCGTCTCTTCCTCTCCGTTTGTCGTCGTTATCGCCGAGGAGAGGAGGGGTGTTTAACGGAGATGAAGGGGGAGGATGCCCCCTGCCCCTGTTGTTTGGACTTTGTATCCTCTCCCCACTCCGCCTCTCCTTTGACCACCACCTCCAACCCTCTCTCACCCTTCCCACTCCGCCCTCCCCTTTCCCCCTCCTTTCGTCGTTTGCGCGCATTTAAAGGTGTCCGTGGGCATACGTGCTCCAACTCCAAGGGCATACACACGCACAGAAACACGCAAGTCCTGTCACCATTCCCCTGCCTGTTAAGTATGCACCCAACTCAGTCGGGAATGCTAGCGACTAGCCCGCCAACACCGGAGTCCTCCTTGGAGACCTCCACCCCTGATAGACGCGGCCCCGCACCATTCCGGCTAGAAGAGGCGCCCGTGTACCGCGATGCTTGGGCCCGGCAGCACCCCTCCATCCACCTTCTCTTCCACCGCGACATCATTACGCACCTCGTATGGTGTGCGGCGGCGTGTCGCTATCTGACCGGAGGTGCCGACGGAGCGGTGAAGCTGTGGCGATCGGAACTGCAACCCCGCGCGTCCTCATCGCATGCGACCTCCTCGTCCTGTGCAGAGCACCCCGTGCTCATTCCGGAGGCCCACGTCATCACGCTCGGTGGCCCTGTCACCGGCCTGTGCGCGAGTGGCCAGGCAGTCGGCAACTCTGAGGTGGCGGTGGTCGCCTCAACCGATGGGACGTTGACGCTATGCCGCACCGGCACACGCGAGATCATCCGCACGTTGCGTGGTGCACGGGGGGAGTCCCTGGAGCACTCTCGCCAGATTGCGCCGCCACGATGCGGCCCTGCGCTCAGCGGGCTTGGAAAGGACCACGTCAGTGAGGAGGGTGACAGTAGCGCTTTGGCAAGGGGAGATCAACAACTTACTCATCGCTACTTCAAGGGCCCAACGTGGTACGCCGCGGAAGCGTACAGCTGTCGCCTCGCCCCTTCCTCAGACATGGCGATTGTGCGCAGGCCCGTCTACACGGTGCGCGCGTACAGAAACGAGGCCCGTGAGGCCCTCACCAGCTCCTCCAACGAATACTTCCAAGGCCTGCGCACTGTGGCGCCGACCTACGAGCACCTGACACAACACGAGGAGAAGAACGCAGATGTGTTGGCGCAGTTCAGCGTCGCTCCAGCCCCGCCGACCTCCACGCCCAACTCGACCATGCCTCGACAATGGTACGCGTCCGCCATCGCGCTCGCTGCAGCGCCTGCCGTGATTTACACCAGCAACGTCAGCGGCGGTGGAGGTGCCTTGTCGTCACACTCAGCGCTGGATCCGTTGCTGCTGCTTGGCTTTCCTAAAGGACTCGTTCAGGCCTATGTGCTGCCACAGCGCTGGTTTTCTTTGCATCAGCACGGCGAGACGCGGCTGGACCCGCCAGCGGTGCGCGTCCCCGTCTTCTCGGGCCTCCTCCACTCAGCGACGGTATTGGGCATAGAGGTGCTCGTGGGTCGCGACATGGTCGCCTCTGTAAGCGAAGACTGCACAACGCAGCTGCGGCGGCTTTCGTGCTTGCATGCGCCACTGCGGCAACTCGGTGTGGTCGTCTCGCTGCCCACACCCGTGTCTCACGTGCCCCCATCCCCCCTGAAGTCTCTCTCATCACGAGCGCCGTCGCTGTGGCAGCACGTTGGCAGCGCTGAAGGTCACTCTCGACCCGTCACATGCTGCTGCGTCGACGAAGAGCACCAGTTGCTCATCACTGGAAGTGCCGACCACACGCTCTGCTGGTGGAACCTCATGGCAGGAAGCTCCTCTATCCCAATACGCGTCGTGACGTTGCGTGACACTGCGACCGCCGCAGACCTGAGGAGCGGGGCTGACGGCACCCCCTCCTCACCATCCAGCCCGCCGGCGCTGGTGGTACGAGGCGGCTACCCAGTGGACGTGAGCCTGTTCCGTCGGCGGCTACTCGATGAGCGCAACAAGGATGCGTCACCGGCCGTCGTCACGGCTGACGATGCAAGCGGCAGGAGCTCGTTGGGACGCAGCTTCCAAATGGCTCTATTTCTGCTCGTGCTAGACACCGAGCGAGTTGTTCGTATATTTGACGCCCTCTCGGGGAAGCTCATCGCCTCCGAAATTGAGCCGCGTACCGCTGCCACCGCGACGGCTTCTGGCGTCGTCGACAAGTTGAACAGCGTGACCAAGGAAGCTCGTCTTGCCCGCTACGACTGCGTAAACGGTACTGACCGGGTGCTCCTGGGTGGGCTATACTTGGTGCCGTGGTACCTCGCCCGTTCGGTGGACTCCGCTGTGATGCGCGGCCATACGGCGTCGATTATCTTCACCGCCTGGTGTGCGTCCCTGAAGTGTGCTGTGACAGCTGACGCGCACCACGTGCTCTTCTGGCGGCTACGCGCTGGACAGAAGGGAGATCCCACAGCAGAGGTACTGCGAGCATGGCGCATCACGGCTGGCATTCAATCTGTCGCCCTGTGCGACACGGAGGCCACTGATGAACACTCCCACCTGCAGCGACCATCCCTGTTCATTGCGCACGAGTCAGAGGCAGTCATTGGGCAGTATGACTGCCTTCTCTCTGACGCCTCGCCGGCTCACGGCACGAGTGGGCTGCCCCAGCCTCACCTTCTGCAGCGACTCTCTCTTCACGACAGTGTCTTAGTGAACGCACTCGCCGCGGTAACTGCAGTGGCCAGGAGCAGCGCAACGCAGGGAGTCAGCAGCGCGGAGGTGATGACAGCCTATGCCCTAGCTGTGGGTCACGCCACACGTGGAACGGGTGGGGAGACGCTGCATGGGGCGAGTGGGGAAAGCCGCCTGTTGATGTACCCGCTGCTACTGTCGAGTGCCACAACAGTGTCAGCAAGCACACAGGCAACTGCGACAATCGACGGAGCGGCAGGGCCCATTGCACCGCTTCGTGAACTCCGTCTTTCCGGCTCGCACGCAGACGGCAACAACAGCATCGTGAGCGTGTTAGGGCTTCCGTGTGCAAATCTGGTTGTTGTGGGTGGCCGGCGTGTCTTGTACACGGCACCCCTCTCTAGCATGGCCACCTCGGCTGTCCCGTGTGACCCGCTGCCCCTGGGGCGGGCGGCGGCAGCGCAGCTAAGGTGGCGAGGTTCAAATCTGTCGATGCGGGCGCCGCAGCCAACAGCGGTCTTTCCCGGTCCTCTGATCTCGCTGGATGACTCAACCACTCTTAGCATGGCAAATGGGGAGGCGGCAGAGCTGGCGGACGGTGACGCTATGGTCGCAGTGGCCCTCGCGGACTCGTTGCTAACGGGCTTCCTGTCTCGCCTGGTGCACATCCCGCACGACACCGCTGCTTCCGCACCGGACAGTGGTGAGGCAGCTGTATGCCTGGTGCTGTCCGGCAGCAACGACGGCCTCGTGCAGCTTTGGGACGTGCACCACGGCCGGGAGCTGTGGCAGTGCCGTGCGGTGATGACACGTGAGCCCATTACGGCACTCGCAGTGCACCATTGTGATACGCAGTGGCTCGTTGCCGCAGGCGACCAGAGTGGTGTTTTGACGCTGCTCGACATCACCAGCGTCGTGCAGGCCGCACGCCAGGTGGTTGCTGCAGACGCTCAGGGACCTCGGAAACCAGGCGCAAGGACCACTGGGTGGCCGCAGCATGGGCTGGAGCGTGAGGAAGGTCGAATGCTTGATCGCTGGCTGGCGCATGCGGACGCCGTCTCGGGTGCTTTTTTCACAACAGTGCCGGCCGGTGTCAGTGATGAGGCGGCCACCGCTCTCCAGCTCCTTACGACCGGAGAGGATTCCGCCGTGATGCTTTGGACGCTGCCGTCGTGTTCTTTGTTGTCGACCTCCCCAATCAAACCAAATTACGAACTTAGCGGCATTTTGCTGCTCCGTCCATGTGAACGCGCGGGCGCAACCAACCACCGCCGCTCCCACGCCCCAGTGCGGGTGCAACCGAGTATAATGAAGCTTCCGTGGGCCGCCAGGCAAGCGTACGAAGCGTGGCGGCAGCAGTACGTACGCGAGCGTCTGCTTGATGGCAAATCCACGGAACTATCGGCTGCCTTGATGCGCTTTTACATGCCAGCCAAACCTCTGGAGGGCACCACAGCAGGCGAATCGGCGAACGTGGAACCGGGCGAAGAGGAAAGTGAAGAGGAGGCGAAACTCATCGATCGCGCATGGGCAGTGCTGACGGCTGATGTCCGCGCGTTCTCGCGGTCTGTGGTCCCCGCTGAGCCTCAAGGTGACGCACTTGCGGTAGCACCGCGACCGCTCACTGTGGTGCAAGCGTGGTGCAAGTCCCTCTCACCGGATGTCACGGCCAAGCACACGGCAACCGCCTTCTCGAGCAACCTACCAGCCACGAAGATCCAGCCCCACTGCGACAAGAACGTGATCAAGACGTCCTGTAAGTCTGTGACACCGTCGACCGTGCCATCGGGTGCCGCAGGAAGGCCAGCACTGCCTCCCTCGCCGCTTATCCTCGCCTTTGCCGACCGCTGCTGCGACGGACACGGCAGAGGTGGATGCAGCTCGGCTCGCCAGCGGAGTACGTCAGAGTGTGTGGCACGTGCTTCATCCGTACGAGAGTGCCTGCGCCAGACGCTACGCGTTGTTGTGCAAAGCTCCGTCGAAAATGCCTCCTCGCAGCGTGCGTTGGGGACAGCCATGGCGACGCAGCGGAGGTACAGCATTGCTCTAGGACCATCACTGTTGCCGTCCGTTGCAGACCCCTTCGAGTTTGCAGACAAAACGCTGCCGCTGCCAGGGAAGCCATCGTTGGTCAGCGACGAGACCCCCAACTGCATTGAAGGTGCGAACAGCGAGATGCCAAGGACACCGCCGGCCTGCGCCCTCATCTCTACGTCACCTGGTGGCCTTTCCCACGGTGGCACACCGAACAGCTTGACACAACAGGTGGCAGACCACGGGGCTACGCCACGGCGCTACGTTGGCTTCACGGGTGAGGGTGGCGAACCTCGGTCAGCGCCGTGCACCGTGCCCGCCGCACCCCTCCAAAGCCAATCGTCTCGTATGGTTGTTACGTACCGTGTCGGGTACAGCGTCCACGCACCACTGGTCCGAAGTACATCTGCAGACCGGTGTGCCGGAGCGTCTGCAAAGCACGGTAGACTCCTCCGCAAGACAACGCCGGAGGACGCGCGCGACACAGCGATGAATGAGTTCGCAACGGCACCGCGACTGTCAGAACGTCATTTCGTAGACGACGACGCTGACCTGAACGCCACGGTCGACGCACCCTACGGAGGCCTCGCAGGCGGTGACACAGCGGCGATTGTCATGCAGCACGCCAACCGCCACCGGCGTCGCGCGGAGGCTCTGCAGTGCCTGATTATGCTCGAACAGGCCGATCTCAACCTATGCTGCCGCGGTACCGCACGGAAAGGGACAGCTGATGGGAAGCGCAAACTCGCTGGTGATGCCGTGGGACGTTCAGTGCTGCGAGGTGGCGGTACCGTAGCGTTGGGTCTCCCTCAGTGCAGCGTGCGACGGGTGTCAGCTACGGCGAGGCAATGGGAGCGGTCGCTGAAGAAGAAGCAGCCCAAGACGTGCACCGGCGGTTCCTCTCAGCGAAGCGGGTCACCACAGGCAGCTGCAGTGAGCCCACCGAAGGTTCCGCTGGTTCTGGTGTCCGACGCGTACCTCAAGCCGGTGCTAACGCGCGTCGGCGCTTCCAGCGCTCTTTTGTCTGACTACGCGGCTGCTGCTCGCACCACTACCGCTAATCGCACAGCTCTCTCGCTGGAGTCGGCGTCCGTGTACGACTCGGCGTGGTATGCGGAGCGGCAAAGGCGCCGCGACGCTGCCCGCGAGAAAGCACGCCTGTGGAACTCGCATAGGGTGATGAAGACGCTGCTGGGGTGGACAGCGTCGCCGGGGGAACCCAGCAGCGACATCGAAGAGCCACTCAGCGCTACGGCGGGACGCTTTGAGGACGGTCACATCTTCGCCCTTGGCACCAAAGCCACTACCATGGGCCTTAGTAATCCCCTCACCGCAGCGGGCAAGACATCATCGCCACCGGTTCTTACACTTCCTCCGATCCTGGCCCTACGCAGCCCAACTGCCAACTCTCTCTCCCCTGTTGTAGACGACGCAATGGCGTCTCCTGACGCTGCCGCAGCGGCGCTCGCGGCTCTCCTCTGTGTGTCTCCAACAACTGCGATCGATGCCGCGGTGCACCACGGCCTGCCCTCACGCAAGGTCTTACACGCCGAAATGGCTGCTGCGAAGGCACGTATGCGGCAATCCGTGCAACTCCGTGCCGCTTGCCAGCGCGAGCATAGAGCCATGGCAACGGAGGTAGGCGATGACAGCGTTGTGGACGTGGTCGAACAACTCGATAGTGTTGACACTGACAGCCTGTCTGAAGAGCAACGTGATCCTGACAAAGCTACCAGCGCCGATAGTGTAGGTCGCCGCTCGCACCAAGGGCAGATGAAGTCGGGCCATGGAGCCCCCATCGCTGCCTCCATTTCACCACTGGGCAAGTCTGGGTGTGCGCCGCGGCGTGCGCTACAGTCGCATGAGGGGGCTGAGCCTCGCCGCATGGCCACCGTGCCACTGCCCACTGCCACCACACGCCAAGAGCTCTTTGGCAACAGCACGTGGCTCCACAAGTGACGGGGTAGGGAGGGGGAAAACCGCTACGGTCTTCTCTCTACCTTTGTTCTTGGCTCTTCTCTGCTCTCTCTTTTCTTCAAATCGCGGATGTACATTTTACCCACCCCGCTCATATGTAACACCGAGAAACAGTCTCTCCGTACCGTTGTTGCACGCGTTGCTGTCGTTGTTGCCCTGATTGTCCTCCACGCAGACACGAACGCGCACGGTATTCAGCTGCCGCCTCTAGCAAGAAAGAAACCGACGTGTGTGTGTGTGTGTGTGTGTGTGTGTTGATTTCGAGATTCCGCCACTACAGTGCTCCGCGAGGGCAAGGTGGCGTGAGATAAAACAACTCGTTTTTCTTTTTCTGCTTTTCGGTCTTCGCTCTTGGAACATTGGGCCCTGCTGACGGAGTGAACATCCCAGTGCGTGGTATCTCGAGGCCAGTACCCCACTCTGCGTGGGAAAGCCAAGCACTCCCCTTCTCCATGCCGCTGTCGAACCACTTCAGGTAGTGATAGGGCTGGGCACCTACGGTGTAGCGGTGTTGGCGGCCAGGTCCCGGGTTGCGTGGCGTCGGTGCAACCCACGACGGTGAGCACGCTTGTACGGTCCATATGTTGGGCAGAGTGTCAGCGTGACTCGAGGGCATCTCACCCAGTCTCTCGCTGCCTAGTGGTGTGGGGAGCCTGAGCCATACCGAAGGATATACCAGATGGGGGCGGCTGTGAGGCAACCTGTGAAGCGGGTGGATATGTAGAATTGGGGCCAGAGGTGGTGCTCGGATGATTGAGTCAGTGCATTGCTGTAGCGCGTCTCTACGGCGGCTTCACCCCATGCGATTGAGCCTGTGACAAACCGGGAGTGGTGTGGAAGCTGAGCGCATGTGTTGTATGACGGTGTATGGCCATGTTGAATGAAAAAGGAGCGAACATAGTGTCGACCTGTGCGTTGTAGCGCACGTCCAAGTAAGCTCTACCATGGCCGAGTGAAGCCGCTTCGTCTGTTGGCCCTTGCGCTCTGGCAAGAGGTTGGTACGACACGGGCACTGTGGAGCTCTTGCACTCCACAACAATCATGAAAAGAGTGAGTAGTGCGCGCACGCAGCGCATATCTGGGGCCTCCTTGTGAAGCCCTTTTGATCCACCACACCCGTCCCACCACGCCACCATTGACTTTTTCTCTCTCTCTGTGCGGTGGCAGCTGCCTCTTCACATGTACGCACACGTACACGCGCATCCGTATCCTGCGCCGCTCACACATGCATCACAAACTGCATATTCGCCCTTTCTTTTTCAGCTGTCGTTTTGCTCTGCTCGGCATCCCCTTGCTTTCTATCACGCGCCTTCACCCTTTGCTCCCTCACCCTTCGCCTCTATACCCCCTCCCTGCCTCCCTCTCTTGATCCCTCTATAGTCTTGGGGTTTTTCGCTCTGTCTTGTTGTTCTCTCGGCTTGTGTATCGTGTGTGGGTTGCACGTTAGCTCGCCATTCTGCATTTTGCTCACCCTCTCATCCTCCCTACTCACGTACGCACGCACTCTCTCCTTGTGTCTGTTTCTCTTGTATTCGTGTTTGGTCTTTGATTGACCTTTTCCTGCGCTCCCCCTCCCTCTTTTTCTTCTTCGCTGAGCCGCGTTGGTCCGCTCTGCTGACGCTGATCTCGGCCTTGTGCGCTAACGTCCTTCGTTTCTCTGGTGGTTGTGTCATTCCCCTTGGCGTTCGGTTTTTTCTTTCGCTGCTGTTGCTCTTCTGCTGCCTCGCGGGTTCTCTCTCCTCCTCACCCTGCCTCTCTTTGGCCTCTACGTCATTCACCAGCCTCGCAGCAACAGCGTAAGACAAGATGAACCGCCTCTTCGGTAAGGCCAACAGCACCCCCAAGCCAACCTTGGAGGATGCCAGCAATCGCATCAGCGGCCGCTCAGACGTCGTTGATGCCCGCATTTCCAAGATCGATGCGGAGCTGATGAAGGTGAAGGAGCAGATCCAGCGGTCGCGCGGCATGACGCAGAGCCGCTACAAGCAGCGAGCGGTGCAGTTGCTTCAGCAGAAGCGCATGTACCAGAACCAACAGGACATGATGATGCAGCAGCAGTTCAACGTGGACCAGCTACAGTTTACGACAGAGACAGTGAAGGACACGCAGGTACAGGTGGCGGCAATGAAGCAGGCGAACAAGGAGCTGCGCAAGGGCATGAAGAAGCTGAACATTGACAAAGTGGAGGACTTGCAGGATGAGCTCGCCGACCTGTACATGGACACGCAGGAGATTCAAGAAATCATGGGCCGCGCCTACGATGTGCCGGAGGACATCGATGAGGACGAGATGCTCGGCGAGCTGGACGCGCTCGACTTCGACATGGAGAAGGAAAATGACGCAGATTACCTGGCTGACGCACTGTCTATGCCCGGTACGAAGCTGCCTGACGTGCCGACGGGCAACAAGGTGGATGGGGGTGGTCAGGAGTCGAACACGGTGGACCCGTATAGCCTCGAGGCGCAGCTGGGCTTGTAGTCGAGTAACGAGGGGAGGAGAAAAAAAAAAAAGAAGGGCGCGAGAGAGAGGGAACCTGCGGGCGCTTTGTGGTGCAGTCCGTGTCGACAGTGTGCTATAACGTCGCTTTTGCTCCTTTTTATGTTTGTTTCGCGCAGGTCACGCGAACGGCACGCGCCTCTCCACGTATGAATGCCTCGAGTCCCTTTATTATCAACGAAGAGGGGTGTATACATGCACCTGGCAGGACGACTCGGCACAGCTGTAACCCAGCACATTCGCTGCTTTCCCTCCCCTCCCCCACCCCCCATTGACCCCCCCCCCTGGGGCGTTCTGAAGCGGAGAGCCTGAGCTCAGATGCTGGAGGTGCGTTCGTTTTGTCTGATGATCTGCTCAGTAACTGCTTGGCCTGCCGTCCTTTTTCCCTGGCCTTTCCTCCAGCACCACCGCCATCTGTTCTCCTTTGTCAATGTATGAGGAAAAGGAGGGGATCAAACACACACCTGCAGCGATACTCGAATCAGTGATGCATTCGTATTCACTGGGTATTCGCTGTGCATCAGCGGTTGTGGCGGCAGGGGAGAAAAGGGCATACAGCCACACTCATGCGCACCTGGGACTGTTGTGGATGTGAGTGTCTCTGCCTCCAAGCACAGCGACCGATGGTGCTCCACTTGTGTGCCTGCCTCGCCTCGTTTTCTCTTCTGTTGTTCACTTTCAAGTGCTTCTCCCCCTTTGGTCATCGCCACCACCGCCTCTTCCTTCAGTCTCCTTCATAGTTTTACAGAGGTGGGAGGGAGGTGTAGCTGCAGCTGTGCAGGTACGTGGCACGTAATCATCCGTGCGGGCGTGCTCATCCAACTCCCTCTTGCCCTGTCTTTCTGCTCCGGCATGTTGTCGTGTCGTTGCCCTTTATGAGCGCTTTTTCTTCCGGCGGAGATGTGTCTGTAGGGGGGCGTACGGTATGGTAATGTCATCGCTTATTTTGTTTTTTTTTGCCTCCAGCCTTGTCGAGCACATGCACAACATTGAAAGAGCTGAGAGGAGGCTCTCTCAGCACTAACCAAAGCCGTACCTATGAGTCCGTTGGCGGACTCGGTGTGTGTGAGGCCTCAAGGTGTACCCATCCACCCATACACCGTTTCACTCGAACTAACGAAGAAGTGTGTCTCTTGGGACATTCCCTCTCTCCTCTTGGGTGGAAACTGAGTCCGCACATGAGCCGCAGTTCCACCTACGGTTCTGCTCATCCCTCTCGCCGCGTGGCGCACCTCCGGCGCACTCGAGCACTCCGCTGCCACTACCACCCTATTGCTGTCAGATTCCCCCCCACCCTCACCCGCACTCCATATTTTTCTCATTGATGTTCGTGCGTGTGCTGGCACGCGGAAGGGTGGCTCACTCTACACTCGACACGCGGACGAAAAGCTTTCCTTTTCCTATGCCTCAGCAGGCGGTACTCCGCTAACACACCATAGCACGGAAAATGCATGCATCATGTCCGCTCGTCTGGATTCCGCATCATCTTCCCGCCCTCAAGGCTTTCGGCCAGGCGCCTGTGCCACACCACATTTCTACGCCTTGCGCGCTCCTGCGAATACACCAGCGCTCGGCATCCGAGTCGGGTCGTGCGCAGCATCCATGTACCGACACCGCCGCGGCAGTGGTCGTGGCAGAGTGGCCTTCATGTCCAGGGCACATAGCAACACCTTCAGGCAGTGATAATGATTGCTTCTCTCTCTGTCACTGTGGCAGAGGCCCAGGCGTCGGTTCCGCAGCGCCGCCATCGAACGTCACGTGCTGCACTCAGTGGTTAGTGCTGAAAATGCACAGGGTGTTGCACACAGCTCGCGCAGCTAGGGTCAAAATCTACCCAAGCGGTGATGGTAGCTGCCAGCAGTGGATGGGTTGGCGTCTACGACTGGGCACCGTCTTGTACGCCTCTGACTGGCAGTTTCTCGTTTCTCAGCAGGAGCGAAAGACGGCAACGGTGGAAAGCTGCTTGGATATCGATATCACCGGCGTGAAAAACGAGCAAACCGCAACGGCAGATATGGAGGCACTCAGCACGTTCTTTCCAGCGCTGCACCACGGTCGCTACTACCCTACAGCACAGGCCTTTGTGTATCACTGTCGGCACAGCGACGAGCACCTTGTATGGTGTGAAAAAGACCCCCTTGTATCGGTAGTGTGGGAGGGAGCGGAGGGGGGGAAAACAGAAGCGGCGACACAACATGACGCGGGCTCACCCATAGTCAAGGAGTGCGACAAGGCTGCTGCGGGATACACCTCTGCGGTTGCGCCAACGAACGCGCAGGAGTGTCAGTCGCGCATGGGTGAAAGCCGCAAGCGCCGGCGTTACTGGCTGTCACAGCTCAGACGCGAATGCCCTAGTACGCGAGCTCGCCGCAACGCGGTGACGTCATGTATGCACAGCTCATCGGCCGAAGCGGCCACTTTTTCTGCCTCGGCTAGCACAGCAGCCGTCACCAGCACCACGGCGCTAGACTCGATCTGTTGCGCGTACCTTCTCACGTTGAAGCATCCCCACAACTGCCTCTCCGCAAGCGGCGAAAGGTTAGTGCCCACGACTGCCGCGGCGCCAGCAAACGTTCAGGAGCAGTGCAGCAAATCGCTACATGTGTCGCAATCACCGCTGCGCAGCTCGAGCGAGGACATCGAAGAGCTACTACAGTCGTCGTCTTATGCGAGCTGGTACCTTGCCCTGCTCCCGGCGTGCCGATCCGCTCTCCTTGTACCACATGACACGGGAGCGGCTGCGACGATGTCGGTGGGGGGTGCGGAGAAGGCCAGCCATAATGACACACGCCGCCGCGCTCTGCAAGAGGTATTTCTGCATGGCATCACCGCCTCTCTGGCACTGTGGCTTTGCAAGCGTAGCAGCAGCGCCTTTGGCTCCATCGAGGCGTGTGCGCTGCAGCAATGTGAGCTCTTTCCAGCTCTCTTCACAGCATCCACAGGTGATGCCACCATACTCGTCGCAGCGCTGCTGCGGGACTGGTGGAATCGGCTCAGCCAGGAGGCGACTCAGTACTTCTCTTTGTCTGCGACAGCCGCACAAGGAGGCTCGCAGCAACGATGGAACCGTTGCTGCATCGCCCACCATGTGTGGACGAGTCTGCAGACGTGGGACTGTGTTAGCAACGTGCGTCCCGCTCCAGACGTGGCACCTCCACCCGCACCGCTGAAGCACCTGTGTGTGGCCTGTGCGATTGCTGTGACAAGCATTCAGCGCAGCCACGAGCAGGTTCTATGGTGGAATATGCCTGGACCAGCAATGGAACCAAGTCGTGAGTATGCTGACAAGGCGGCCGACTGTGATGCATCAGCTGGAACCTGGGCAACTCAAAGCGCTGCTAACGGTGGTGCTGCTGAAACCACTGGTCGATCGCCAAGCATCGATGGCGTCGCGCCAAATATGCTGTACACCCCCGCATCGTGTCGACTTGCTCGCATGTCAGCCAACGAAAGCCGCCGCTGGTGCGACGATTACCGCGCATGTATGGACCTAGTTCTGCAGCTTCTCTTTGCCGAGCAGGAACAGCAACTTCATCGAGTGCCACAAGCATACAGAGAGGGATGGGGGTGAGGGGAGCTGCGCTTGCACACGTTTTGCGCTTCTCGCTTCCCTCCCCTCCCTCTTCCTTCTCCCTTGCCACCATAAAGGCTTTCTTTTCTTTAGCTGCTGCTTTTTTCGTTCGCTGCTACAGTGGAGAGGCGGTGCGTCTCCGGTGCTCAAGCACCCCGGCACGCTGCTTTGGTGTGCCCGCTTTATTGCCCTCGCAAAGTGTATGACGAGGCACAAAGGAAAGGGTATAGCGTCGCCCCGCTCCACCAAAACGTGCTACTCGGAAGCCTTCAGTGCGTGTAGGCGACGATCCCTTGCCGCGATTTTTAGCGCGTACGCATCGTGCAGTCGCTACCCACGTCCCTACGCACTGTCCATGCCCTTCTTTCCCTCTTCTTGGCGAGGCGCACGAGGGCGCCCCCAACGCCCCTCTTTATGCTTACACATCTGCACATGCTGACGTTCGCAGCCTTAGCGTCTTGAAGCATCCGCCACGGTCATCAACGCTCCCTCTCTTTCCTCTCCTTCAAATCCTAATAATCCTCTTGCTCTCTCTCTTTTGCTCTCACTCCTCTACACATGCGCACACCCCTTCCGGCATAAATTGGTGTAGTGAACCAAAGAGAAGAGAATGGTCAAGCCGCACTTGCGTCACTACCAGGTGGTCGGCCGCGAGTCCCCCTCCGAGAAGAACCCCGAGCCGACCGTGTACAAGTTTGAGGTGTTCGCCCCGAACTTCGTCGTCGCCAAGAGTCGCTTCTGGCGCATGATGAAGATCAAGAACAAGGTCAAGGCCACCCATGGTGATGTGCTTTCCTGCAAGGTCGTGAAGGACGCAAAGCTGGTGGCGCGCAACTATCTGGTCGACATCGCCTACTACAGCCAGCGCTGCGGCTACACGCGCATGGTCAAGGAGTTCCGCGACGTCTCCAAAACTGGTGCCGTGAGCCAGGCCTACCACGATCTGGCCTCCCGCCACCGTGCTCGTTACCACAACATTGAGGTGCTCTGCGTGAAGAGTATCCCGGACCACGAGGTGAAGCACCTGAGCATTGCCCAGTACCACGCTCCGAACCTGTCCTTCCCGCTCCTCCAGCGCCGCACCAAGGCAGCCCGCAAGGACCGCGCCATATTCGTCAAGAAGAACACGAAGCGCGCTGTGGTGGCGTGAGGGGGGGACTGATGACGCACAAAGAAGGGATAATGGAGAAGAGAGCGAAACGGATTGTGCAGGTACATGGATGTATTTGCGTATGCGTCGGCACACTCAACTCCCTCTCTGCCCTCTTCGCTCGTCTCCTGGGTGCTGGTATGGTACGTGCATGCGTGTGTGGGTGTGTGTTGATGTACGCATGCACGTGCTAAGTGTGTTGTTACGACCGTTTCGCTCTTTACGGCCTTCGTGTATGTGCAAGTCTCCCTTCTCGCTCGCCTTGCGCTTCTCTTTCGGTGGATCTTCTTGGCTTACGTCTTTTGGTTCACAATGGTGATTCAGCAGCATTGCCCTCACGTTGTAGTCGCCTGGCTGCAACATCGACAATGGCCACAGAATGGGAAGGAGTGGAGGAGTGAAAGGAGGAAATGGGAAAGCGAGAGAATGAGAAGCAAAGTACATCGGTGGATGAAGGGGACGGCGTGCCGCGTTGCCTGACACGCGCCCTTCGAGTGGCTCTCCCTCTCTCTCTCTCTCTGTGTGTCTGCCTGTCTCGAAGTTTTGCGTGCTTTTCATTTCGTTCGCTCGCTTCTTATGTTTTTCCCCTCATTTTCACGCAACAAATCAGAAAAAGACGGCGATATGATACACACCACGAACTTTCCGCGAGGGCTCTCAACCTCTGTTGAGCAGGGAAAAGAGGGAAAGAGGCATGCGAGACACGCAAAGACCTCCGCTTTGAGGTCTGCGGCGCTGAACATTCGAGGGAGGAGACGGCATTGTGACCTAGCGCATACCACCATCCCTACCCCGCATCTCGCTTCTGGTGTGCCGTCGCTTTGCGTCTGCTTTTTTGAGGGAGGCGCTCGATATCAACTCTGCAAGGACACGCTCTTTATGCGTCTAGTGCGCTTTCCATTCTCTCTCCTCGCTCTTCCTTACACACCCCCACGCCTGCGGCTCGCCTGTGTCACTGAGCACACACAAAAAAAGTGGAAGAGCAGAGCACAGCGCCAGGAACTGTGCATGTAGGGTGCACTACTGCCTCTAGTGCGAGATCCCCTTCTTCCCCCTCCTTCCATGAAAGCCCTTCGCACTTACACTCCATTTTACTCACGGACAGGCAATGGCGAGCACTAGCAGCGAATGGCGCCACGCGTTGTCCTATGCGACGACGTTGCATGTCACACTCCTCACAAGCCACTACGCTGTGCAACGGCGTGAGGCGCCACCCAGCAGCAAAATGAGCAGCGGCATGAGTCAAAAAGCTGCAGGGAGTGAAGACGTCGAAGTCTACAGTTGCAGCACAGCGGCGGAGCAGCTGGACACGGTAGCCCGCGTGTTGTGCGCCGTTCTCCAGCAGGGGTGCTCTGCCGACGACAGCGGGGCAGTCGACACGGTACGGCGCATTCAAATGGCAAAGGCTATTCGAGACGATTTTGTGCCGTGGACCGACGTCGCTGCCGCAGCTGCCGCCGCCCAAGGGGATGATCCACACGCCCTCTGTTTGCCCCCTCGCCCTCCGGGAAGGGCCGACGACGGCCACCCGAACCTGACTCCAGCATCAGCTGCCGCTACGCCACCCTCGTCTGCCGCTGGAGTGAAGAAGGGTGAGGCTCAACACACCGCCACCAGCAAGGACTGCGGAAGCACACTACAGCAAAGACGCCCGGGGTCAGTGAAAGCCTCGTCCTCACGCAGCTCCATGCACTCCTCCTCGACGCTATCAGGGGTGCAGCGCCGCATAAGTAAAGTGGACCAGGACCAGCGTCAGTTATATCTAGCCAAAGAACTGCCACCGTGCGAGCTGGTCGTAATACCAGGCGCAACTCTAGCGTCTGCTCCGTCGTGCGTCATTTTTGTCTACCGCCTGGCTCATGAAGAGGATGTGCTCGCTGCGCTTTCAGCGCTCTCTGTGGAAAAGCAGAGCAGCAGCGCAGAAGAGGATGCACCGGCAACGGACAGCGGCAAGTCATTTGGCAGGGAGAAGCACAATGCCCAAACTTCCCAGGCTGCCACGATTGTCACACGTGCCCTTTGGAGCACCGTTTGGCCGATCCTGCGGGCCCACCTGCATGCCACCAGCAGCAGCGCTGTTCCGGCTCACATGCCCGTTGTGTGGGCCATGGCGGATCCGCGAATGCTAAGCGGCTTTCTTCCTTACACTTTGGATGACACAGACAACATTTTGTCGCCGTGCCCGTGCCCCGTTCCTGTGAGCCCTTCGTTCATGCGCAGTCCAGATGAAGAAGCCGTCATGGTACACTGGGTGCGGCTCGTGCCACGCACAGCCTTTTGTCTCTATGACCCCTCGGCCAGCAGTGCTGCTGTCCAAGACACGCTCGGCGTGCTGCATGCGCACCTGGCAAAGGGAGCGCAGTCACACGCGAACTCTCCGAGGGGACAACGTCGACTCAGTAGTAGCGGGGGCACGAAAAAGCTGGCGCCAAAGGGTACAACAACGAAAGTGTCTCGAGCAAGCAGTCCAGCGTTCAGTGGGCCAGGAGGTGCTAAGGGCCGCAATACGCGAGGCGCAGCCGGGGTAGCAGGCACCGCAGCAACAATCCCATCAGCTCAGCACAAAACTTCACTACAGTCGCGCGAGCTGAGTAGGGAGATCGACCTGCAGGCAACACCGGCAGAGTTCCCGTACTGCATCGCTCACCCTCTCACCCTCGCGCATTACCTCTACTTGGGAAGCCTAGCAGCAACACCATCACCACCACAGGCTACAGCGCTGACAGCACCATCCTCATTCCCAGCGGACCTCGGGATGGAGCTGACGTGGTATCTTAGCAAGATGACCTCCTTTCAAGGGGCAGTGATGACCGCGTCGGAGGCGGATATGGTGGGATTGGCAACGGAAGAGGCGTTTAAACGGATGTGGCGTACGCACGCGCCTCTATTGCGGTGGGTGCGCGCGTACCTGAGCAATTCAGCCGCTCTGCTGACGACTGGTGGCTCAGCGGTGGAGCTGGTGAGCGGCAGCGCTAACGGCAATCCTCAAATGGGGCACCAGAGACCCTCTGTCACGTTCGAGGAGGCTGTTCGCCTCTCGCTATCTCGAACCGTGCCTGACGCTTCCAAGTGCCCCCTTCCCCTGTGGGAGGTGGCAGCGTTGGCCATTGCGCCAGTGCCTCCGTTGACGCTGCGCTGCAGCGAACCGGATGATGCTCCTATGTCGACGAGCGTGACGACTGAAAGCATCATGCAGTGGGGCGCTGGGTTGTTATCGGTTGTGGTTGGCGATGGTAGGGCTGCTGGCGATATGGAGCGATGCGACAAGGCTCCCCTGATGTCAGTTCTGACCCGACTAGCGCACCTCATCGATGCATACAATGGATGGTCTTTGAAGAGCCGCCCGACCCTAAGGTGGGACGCCAACAGCGACGGCTGCAACGGCACACGCGGTGCGGTCACAGTAAAAGCACCAGGAGACCACTCCGTGGGTGCGACAGTGACGCCGCAGCGGTCGATCGTTACGGCATGTTGCGCGGGTGGCGTCTTTAATATCATGAGCGCCGTGTGTGCATGGATGGCCACAGTAAGCGAATCACTCCTGCTCCAGCAACCCTTGCGTGAGCTAACGGCCTTGTGTGCTACAGCAGAGTCGCTGGCGTCGCGCAGCGCAGGGCAGCATGTCGCCAGCAACGTCGCGACCCCCACGACACTCCCGCCTTCCGGACTGTTCCGGCGGTATGCGCAGCCATTTCAGACACTGTCAGTGCCGGGCAGCAGAGGCGCAAAGGCCCTCGTGAACACTGGGGCTGTGGCAGCCATCGTTCCACAGCCTCCCAAGGCGACGGAAACACCGACCAGTGAAGCAGCAGCGGCGGCAGCGCAGTTGGAGAAGCGGTGCACCGCGACAGTGTCAGCGCGTATTCACCACCAAAGCACGGATGTGACGCTGCCCCCGTACCCTCAAGAAGTGTCGTGGATGGTGCGACACGTCATCGCCAAGAATGCGGGGCATTTCGAGGTGAACGTGGCCCGCGGCACCGACACCGTCACTCCCGCAGCGGCACGCCCAGGGTTGTCACTGGCAGTGCACGACCTGGCAACGGGGGGCTCCTCTTCGCTCACAGCACGCCAGAGCACGATGGCCACGATGACCATCACGACGCAAAGCACGGGGTTCCTTCTGCAACAGCAGCGACGCCGGCTGCGTCGGCACACGTCTGGCGTTGCAGCAAAGCTTCAGCCGTACTCGCAGAGTGTACACCTGATCAAGGAGATGGCGCGCAATCTTCTCGGTCGTCGCCCGCTGGCGGAAGCAGCAGTGGCACTACAGGGGGCGTTAGAGTCAACACTGGTCGCCCCACACTCTGAGGTGGCCGCCGACGAAGTACGTAGTGGATGCGAGGTGACACCGTTGCATCAGAGCTGCAAAAAGCACCGTGGTGAGTCAGCCGGCGGTAGCGCTACTGGCACGCAGCAGGTTAGTGCGCTGGACCTGCTGCAGCGCTACTTAGCCTCCGTGGACACGATGCAGGCCCACCTGGCAATCAAGTCGAAGTCGGCGCAACCAAAATGTCCTGCGCTCTTGCCGGAACGCCACCACAGTATCAAGACGAACGAAAATGAAATGTTAGCGACACAGGCGGCGGCAGAGAACCTCACGCCACGCATTTACGAGCATCTGCTGCAGCAAGCACTCCTGCATCAGCTGCTACGAGAAACCGGCTTGGAGTCGACGCACCATTCAGCCTCACTGCACAGGCATGGTCACGTCCCCATCGCAGCCAGGGAAGAAGCCGCCTGTACGAACGATGACTGGAGTGTGACGCAGCAGCTGCCGGTGCAGGTAATCGTGGCGTCCATCGTTGATTTCCAGGAGCGCTTCGGTGCTCATAACGTTGCGTGGCGCTCTTGCGCACTTCATTATCGCCCTCTCCCGTCGCGAACTGCGACGGGGTACGGTAGCGCCGGCAAAGGCGTCGGCGCAGTTGCGTCCTCTGGAGACAAGGATGATGAGGTCCACCGCACGTCTGCCTACGCGCACAACGCCCTCAACGTGCACCCCACACGGCGAGTGACACACATGTGGGTTGCCGGCGTGGCAGTGCCGGATGTGCAGATGGCAGAGGTCATCGAGAACGGGCGGAAGCTGAACTCCGACGCGAAGGTGGAGCAGAAGAGCCGCCTCTCGCTGAGGCAGCGGCGGTCACGTAGGTGGGTAGACATGGTTCCGCGGGCAGGGTCCGTGACGTCGGTTGAAGTCTACGCACTGTGGCAATCGCTGCTACAGCACCAGCAGCAGGGCACGGACGGGGAGGCAGCGGCCGCAAAGCCCATCGGGGCTACCGCTACAGGTGCGAAGACGCCGTTGCGTGTGGGTCCGGCGGAGTTGACGATGCGTGCGATGCACGACCTTATCTCCCAGTACATGCAGCGACACGCCGAGGTGTCGACGTCACTTGTCACCGTGAAGGGTGTGTCGTCTGAATCCTCTAAAACGATAGCTGCTACAGAATGTGCCCCAATGCGCTTTGACACCCACGAGACTCTCTACCTGTACGGCGATGCGGTGGTGGAGGTGTGGGTAAGTGAGGTGCAGCGTCTGTGCCGCTACATCAAGGCCACCGAGATCATCGCTACTCTGCACGCAACACCGTCGAGCACGGGAGTCCACAACGTGCACCTGACCGTCCACTGGGATGACGGACTTCTTTTCACGTGCACAAGCCACAACACCCGACAGGACTGCAGCAGTACGGTTCCGCTGATTGATGTCATGCTCACCACCTGCAACGTGGTCCTACAGCGGCGCGAGGGTGAGTCACGCATTCGGATTTGTCGCTACCCAAACACATCATCCAGCACCACAGCCGCCGCCGCGGTCTCCCTGAAGGAGCTGAGCGGGCGACCAACAGCGGCCTTGCCGCAGGGGGGCGTCATGGAGGCGTGCACAGCCCTCCTCGAGGAGCGTGTTATCCTCTACTGTGTCCACCACTGCCCGACAGAATTCACCGCTGCCACACCGATGGAACTGGAAGCGTCGTCCGAGGTAGAGACCAGCTGCGTGGTCAACGAGCGCACCGGCGTGGTGCAACGCTTCTATGCATCGGGGATGCAGCAGCTGTTGTTTCCTAGTGGTGCAATCATGGTACGGCGGCCTCTGACGCCGGTCTTCGCCAAGCCCTCAGCATTCAATTCAACCTCGCAGTATTGTGACACGTTGGTGGCGCTGGACGGGCGGTGCTTTGTGCGCAACGGCAGTAGCAGGGGAGACACCTCTGCGGATGCACCCCTTGCAAGCTCGGAGACGGTCCAACCTAGCTCGTTTCAGCGTGTGCAGGTGCGCATTGCGTGTGAGAACTCCAGAGGCATGACGAGCCACGCTGGCGCCGATGAAGCGCACGCCCCGCCCTTCACACGCAGTGAAATCGCCTACGATGCTGTACACCACTGCCGCATGCGCTCCCGCGAGGACGGCTTGACGGTGGCGGAGTACGAATCTTTGACCACCCCCGAAGACACCGGAGGCACACACAACGACGGCCGAGTGAGTACCACACTCGCCCGGGTCGTCGTGTTTCCAGATGGCACGACCATCACTACGGTGGCACCGCGTGAGACTCGGCGGCGTGCGCTCGTGCGCCACCTCGACGACACCTCCACATGGGCGTCACTCTCCTCTCCCACCCTGTGCGCGCTGCTGGAAGAGTTGCAGGCAGTGGAGGACAGCCTCTTCGGGGGGGCGGCTGACGCAGAGGAGCTCTCCGTGCGGTGGTGCGTGGAAGCATCGGCTCTGCCTCGTCTGTATCTTGCGCCAACCCCGGTAGGTGGCAGCGACGAAGCGAGAGCGGGCAAAGCCGCCTTTGCTGCCATCTTTGGTGATGGAACTGTCCTGCAGAGGCGATGGGCGGCCGCGCCCACGTCTTCAGCCCCTTCCTCTACCACAGACGTTGAGGTGGACGCATCGGTGGATGCGGACGAAGAGCAGGGCTTGGAGAGAGGGGGGGTCGAACAAAGCGGCACGCATGGCACCTTGGTGTACCGCGGGGAGACGTTTGAAACGGTGCTCGTACGCCCCTCGACCAGCGCCGTGCGCGTCCTTCATCATCACGCGATCGTCACGATTGAGCCTGCGGACGTGCTCGCCAGCATTACCCATGCCTCCCCTGCTGCGTACGCGGTGGGGCAGGGCCTGCCGTTCTTTGACTTAGCGTGCGGCGGTGGCCTACGCATGGTAGACGGGGCACGGTGCGTATGGGAAGTGTGCGGGCTCGCGGAAGCCAACGAGGGACCGCAGGTGCTACACCCGGAACGCGCAAGCACATACGAAGAGTTGCTGCGCGCCTTGGTGAGTCCCCACTACAGTCCTCATCGTCTGCCCCGAGCGGCGCAGCTGACGTATGCGCGCGAGCAGCGGCGAGAAACCGCAGCTTATGCGCGCCGACGAGCCACTGGGTGGTGCCCATCTCTTCTGCGGCGGATGCGTGAAGTAGCGGAGCCGTTCATTCGGACCGCGCAGCTGCTCCGTATGGATGTGCTGGCACCCATCGAGGCTGCCGCCGCTGCAACGGATGAGCGGGTTTTTTACGCTGGCAACGCTTCTGCTACGACCTCCACCACTGTCAGAGGAGGGGTCTCGGCGGCGGGGAGGCTTGGCTTTCCTTCAAGAGGCATTCCACCACAGTGCATCTCGCGTGTGCTGCCAGTGTGCTTTGGTCAGCTCGATAATGGGGAGACCATCCGCTACTGGCACGTGAGCGAGGTGCTTCCCTCGCTCTCCGAGTCGTGCGCATCGTCCACCCTGGCGGCAGCATCGGAGCCGCAGGTGATCCAGCGTCTGGTGCCAGGAATCGCCACAGGCAGTGTGCTGGGGTACATCAGCACCGCTCCTGGGCACACATGCGGTGCTGACACGATTGGCATTCTTCTCTGCGGGGACCCGACCGCAACCAGCGGCAACCGCAGTGTTCTCTGGCAACGCTTGGCGACTGTTGCCCGACTCTCTCTGCTCTGCTGTGGAGTACTGGCGCCAGCCATACCGCCGGCTATCAAGCCGCCCTTAACTGCGTCCTTTGCTTCTGAGGCTTCCTCACTCGCTCCTCAGAGCGCCGGTTCCTACGCGGCGTCCCTTCCCCCATTAGCCATGCTGCTCAGCCATGGCAGTCGCTGGCTCCCCGCTACCCTTCAGCCACCCCAGCAGTTTGGCGCCTATCGGTCGAAACCGTCTACTGTCGGCGCTGCAGCAGACGTTGAGTATGCCGATGTGGCGTGGGTGCGCGATTCGACGGCGACTCTCTCTAACGCAGCGGCCAACACTGCCTATGTCCAATATGTGCTGGATCAAGTAAACCCTATCACAGCAGTGAAAACCTCGCGTGCGGCACTGCAGAGAGAGGTGGCGCGAAAAGAACTACACCGGCATGAGCAGCTCGCACAGTTGAGTCACTACCACCGTATGCTGAGCACTCAGTGGCCGATGGAAATGCCGGCATTGGCGCAGGAGGAGCAGGTACGCCTGGAAAGGCGCTTTGAGGAACTGCAGCGCATCCCACGGTCCGCTGTGCCGCCCTCAGCAATGGGGGAGCAGCTCCCTTTCCCATCTGCGATTGGTAGTCTCGGCAGCAGCGAGCGCATGGTGGTGTAGAACGGTTACACGCGGGCGTCTGCGCCACTATCAGTCGGGACTCCCTCTTCTCTTCCGGATGTAAATGAAGTTCACGCACGTCTGCGCATTTTGAGCCCATACTTTCGCTCCTGTTGATACTTCTCCAGGGTCGGCGCCACGATGTCCTTGAGGGCACACTGACACGCGTCTGCTCAATAGGAAAAGGAATAGGGAAGCACCATGTGCTCCTCCTCTCTTTCTCTCTCCCTCAGATCCAGAGCTGGGTGAGTCGGGTGAACGTCGTTGATGTACACTAAACCCCAAAAAGAAACGGTGAGGGAAGGAGAGCACTGCACCCTTTCATGTACGCCCCTCACAAGGGTGACTTGCATGTGGCGGGCCTCATATGGAAGACAACAAAGATGCATATCCTCCCCCTGTTGCCCGATCGAGTAGGGGCGGAAGAGGAGGAGGGGTGTACGTTTTGACGTGAGTGACTCTGCCAAACGCGCACGCAGAGAGATGACGACTTTACACGTATGGGAGTTGGTCGTGCTGAGAAAGCAAACAGGCAGGGGATCGCCACAGTCGTACCTCTAGAAGACACATCGCCCTTGCACATGCCCCACCCTACCCTCCCACCGCCCTCCTTCACCACACCCCTTTTTCCTCTGTGTTGTCCTGTCCTCGCCCCTTTACCCTTCGGCACTCTCACCCCCTCGTCTGCGGCGATGCAGGGGCAGGCTGCCGGCACATCGCTCTCCCCATCTCTCCCTCGCACACACGAGCGATTTTCGCTCTTTTTTTTTTGGACATACAAAACGACTGCCCAGCACGCAATGCTACCGTACGGCACACTGTGGAAGCTGGACCAGATGCTGCACCCGGCTGGGCCGCCGCAGCGTCGTACGGTCGCGCTGCGCCGCCGCCAAGCGCTCTTCTTGTTCTTCTGGGGGATTTTTCTCGTGTCAGTTTTCCTAGTTCCCTTCCACTACGCCGCACTGCGGCGCGTGCGTATCGACAGCGAGCGCGAGCTGCTTGGACTGGTGGTACCGACGGTGGATCTTGAGCAACTCCACAGGCGCCAGGACCAGGCGGTGCAACGGCTTAGAGCATGGACTACAGCGCGCTGGACAGACAGTCACCCCGAGCGAAGCGGAGACGACAGCATCGGTGACGCTGACGTCACCGCCGACTTTGCGCTGGCCTTTTACTTGCATTCATCGTCACGCACGCGCCTCGACGGCGTCTTTGCGCACCCATACGTCCGGGCACTCGCTGGAGGTGGAGTTGGAGTGCTGTGGCCTCGCCTCGGCGACGCTGCAGAGACACCCGACGCGCTGCAGCACCTATCACGCGCTCGTACACTGAGTGAGGTAGCGGTGGATGCTGCGCAAGACGCATCAAAGCGGGCAAAATGCTTGATTGCTCTGCGGCGCAATCTCCTGCAGGTAGGCGCCAGTGACACCAAAAGCGAAGAAAAAGCCGACCTGATCAATGCGCTGCAGGCGACGCTGTCAAAAGAGGCGGAGCTTTACCGCATCGATGTTGGTAGGCCGTTCGATGCTGGAAAGGTGGCAGTCGAGGCCGGCGATTGGCGAGCAGCGACGGAAAAGGTACTGGCTACGCTCCTCTTGTGGTTGACGAACCGGCACACACGCAGCCACACGCAGGAGGAAGTCATCAGCCGCGCCTTGGCTGCGTGTCAGGCGCCGCTCTCTCGTACCCTACGCACGAGTTTTGACTGGGGTGCTATACCTGACGTCTCGCATGCCACGACAACCATCGCAGTCGCCGTGCAGGAAGAAGAGACAGCACCGCAGTATCTGTGTCTGTGTAGCCAGTACGGCGTGCAGCCCCCAGCTGCCTTGGTAGAGCCGAGCAGCGGCACCGTCACCCCGCTCTTCCTCGTAGACCCTGCTCGACTCGAGGCAAGCGCGCAAACGTGCGCTGACGCTTGTTTGCGTGGTGGGTAGTGGGTGTGAGTAGGAGTGGTCGTTCCTCCTCACGGCCTCCCTTGTCCTCAGAAGACACAAAATAGGTGCAGCTTTCGACGTTCAGTATCGCTTTTCAGCTCCCCCCCCCCTCCCACCCATGTGGCTACGTGGTAGCGGTGGTTATGGTGCCTGCCCTGCAACCCCTCTCTTTATCACACTGGTACGGACCGTCCTGCAATGGGGAAGGGAGATGCGAAAAGGCGATGTCAACGACACACGCATACGCAATACGCATCGCGTACTGCAGTAAAAAAAAAGAAAAGCGATCCCTATTCGTGCCCCTTGTCGCTCTTGTGGCCTCCTCAAATCGCCTGACAGGGAGTAGCTTCCAGGAGCAACCACTGGCGTGTGGCGCGACAGGCCTTGGCTCACACAGAAACATAGGCATACGCACGCATTCATACAAACGCCCACTCCTGTTGCATTCCATAGCCACTTCCCTCTCTCCCTCCTCCCTCTCCCACCAATAGCACGACGCATAATAGGGTAGCGACAGTGTTGTTGCAAGCCCACCGACCTATCTTTCTTCTCTTTCTTGTCTAACGTACCATGTGGAAGCAGACGGTCGGCGACTGGCAGGAGCGACGGCAGCGGCGCCGCGGCGAGCCAACCCTGGACTCTCCTCAAGCTAACCTGCCCGACTCCGTCGATGCCACGGAGAGCATCTTGCGAGGCTTTCTGCCGCGCGAGTTTCATGATCACGTGCCCGAGCCCCTGTGCCCGGCGTCCGATGGGCCCGAGACTCGCCCACAGCCGCCACGGTACACACCACTGGAGCAGCAGACGTTGGGCTGCTTCATTGCCTCGACCTGGACTGTAGTGAGTGGGGTGCAAGCTGATGACATCCTCGATGTGCGCGACTACTTTGATGCCTACGTCGGGCGCACCGTGGCACATTACCTGTCGCTCGCCACAACCACGCGGTCAGAGGTGTACATTCAGTTTGCATCTCCGCTGCAAGCGGCCCAAGCGGTGCGCACCTCGTCGTACAGCTTCAACGTGGAGAACGGGACGGCCGCGGAGGGCCTACGCTCTTTTTCAGCGGCTAATGGTATGCCAGAGAGGCCGCCACGCAGTCTTGAGCTGATGGTGGGCTGGTGCAGGGATCAGGTTTTTCTTGAGTGGCGTGAGCGTCTACGGCGCCGGATGTTAGAGGCGCGGCCACGGTGCCAGCGTGGTGCAGCTTTGGAGTCAGCGTCGTCGACGGCGAAGGTACCGCACACGAGCGAGTTGTTGAGCCCACCCTCGTCTGCGTCGCCGTCGCTCGAGTCCTCCGCTCGAGGTTCTGATGTGGCCGCGGCCACCGGTGGCAACGATGAAGACGCAACTGCGCATCCGCTACTGCCCCGCCATCGCATGCGGCCATCAAGTTCCCCATCTGCCAGTCATCCCTCTACAGCAGGCGAGACGTCGCCATCGCGCTTTTCAGCGACTGTCTCTGCGCGGACGGGTGACACGGTGTCGGGTAACTTAGCAACCTCGGCGCACCCGCTGTGGTGGGACTCGAAGGACTACCACCAGTACAATCGGGCTTACCACTGCGAAAACAACATCTTTCCAGACGACCTCTACGGTAGCTTCAACGGTGCTGGCAGGCAGCACGCAACGCTGCTCAGTCTTTTCTTTCACCCGTGCTCGTCCTCGCCCAGAGCGCGGTGGACGCGTTTTCTCTACTACCCTCTCCGATTCGTGGTGCTCCTGCTATGGACCGTGTGGAATATGCTGGCGCAGCTCCTACCATCGTCGTCGGTAGTCTTCTTTAAGGGCAGACAGGCAAGCCGGCGCCAACCCGAGGCCGCGCCTCGTGGAGTCGCCACTGCCGTAGCCACGCAACCGCCCTCCCCTCCCACGGCAGTCCCACAGACGTCACGGTGGAGGCTGCGGCGATCGCTGCGTGCTGCTGACGTGGTACCAGCCTCCGCGTCACCGTTTGAATTCATCTCCTTTCTCCTGTACAAGTACATCCCGTTTGCACCAGAGCCGCAGGAAGTCGATGTAGCACTGTGGAGTTGGCTCGTTCTTCATAGTCCATACCCACAGCAAAATCTTCGACTGCTGAAGCAGAGTTTACTGGTACGGCAGCAGGCCGTGAGCACCATGACGGGACGGCTTCACGCAGGTGGTGGCCTCGACGTCGCCGCAGCAGACACGATGCACTGGACACGATTTGAGAAGGTAGACGGTATCGGTAGGGAGCGGCTCACTGGGTGGGAGGCGCAGCAGCCGGTGAAGCGTTGTCAAGAGCTACCGGTGCTGCTGGTGTGGAGGCCTGCATGGTGGTTCGCGCGCTACTCCTCCCTCTCTCTTTTCATGTTGGTTGTGCTAGTCTACTGGTACTCCTAGGCGACTCAGCAACGTGCGCGAGAAGGCGGAGAAGTGCTCAGCGCCCGTTTAGTTGTCTGTGCCAGGGCGTTTTTTGGTTGTTTGTGATTGTGATGAAAGCGGGCTTTGCGGTATCGAGGATCGCATCAGAGCCAAATGCGATATGCGGCACCACCCGTCAGAAAGTCACGTGCAGGGAAATCTTCTTGGGCGAATGCGTGTGTGTGAGGAGGGGGGTAAGTGGGGGGGGGGGGGCGGGTGAGAGTTGCATCGAAATTAAGGGACGCACATACACTCTTCTCACTTTCTTATCCAACGCGACTTGTCCTTAGCGCACCCCCTCGCCTTCCCCGCTCTCTGGAATCCGGCAATTTGTGCATAAAAGTGGGGACGGCAGAGCGTGAGGTAGAAGTCGCGAGCATTGCTGGTCATTCGCGGCAAGTGCATGTCCCGCCCCGCTCAGCGCACGGACACTCACAAGCGGCTGTCTGAAGCGAACGTAAAGCGCGTCGTCATATCTCCGGACCCCTTCTCCGCCCTACTCGCATCGAGCAATGCATCTGATAATTGGCGCCCCCTCCCCTCCTCTACTTTTCGCTCACATGATCTCCTTCTTTCCCCTTCTTTGCTGCAATCCTCCCCATATGGCCACGCACATACGCACCCGATCTACTCACTCTTCCCTGCACTTTCCCTACTGAGTCCTCTTGATGTCCTACAGCTCTTGCTCTTCATAGTTGCCTCGTACTCGACGACACACACACACACAGTGTCTTCTGCCTCAACCACCGCTTGAGTCCGTCGGTGTGTCTGTGCATACTATCAGGGCGTGTAACAGAGGTAACCCAACCACACAAACAGGGAGGAGAGGCAAAAACTCTCAGCACACCCAACTGTCATTGAAAGGAGCTCTTGCTACTGTATTCTCTTCCTTATTTACTCATATTTACTTTCAGATTGTGGACTTGGACATCTTAGTTTCTCTGCCTCCGCCGCTCCTCATCTCCCGCTCTGCTCTGTGCGGCTATGTGATTCGTTCGTTCTCCCTTTTGTGTCCCCCTTTCTGCGTTACACTGTTGCCGCCAGTTTCGGCTTTGTTAAGGTTACTCAATTTATGCTTTCTTCTCCCCACTCCCGCACCCACATCGTCTTGCTCATCCTAAAAGAAAACGCCTTTCCTTCTGTTCGTTATTCTTTGCTGCCATCTCCCCTTCCCCCCTCCTCGCCTTTCTCCATCCACCTCCGCCTCTCTCGCTCTCTCACCTAGGCACTAAGAGCGTGTCCCTTAGTAGCCTGATACACTCTGTTGATAAACAAGTAAGAAGCACACCTAGCTCAGTGTGCTCGCTGAGTCCTGCAGGCGATGGGGGGTGGCACCGTACCGCTAACTCCGCAATAATTGCATTTTGCTGTTTTATTTTTCGGTTTCTCTATCCTGCTCATTTTTGTTAGCATGTGAGTGAGTGCTACGTGTTAGTGCCATCATCCTCCACCACCACCCTCACGTTCGGTGCTCTGCTCTCCTTGCCGACGCTTCCGCATTACGCGTGCGACACAGACAGCGGCACTGAAGTTGAGACGTACGCCAGGGGTGCGAAGCAACTCTCTTTTTTCTTTTCAGAGGAAGAGCGGTCGGGAGCAGCAACCATTTCTTCTCTCTTTTCCGGTCGTTAGTTCAGCACTTTCCACCGAACAGGCAGAGCTGGCACCACTCCGTCCCCTGCGCTCCGCATGCCTCGTCAGCATTGTCGCCACGTCGGTGGCACCGTGTCGGCAGCCGCTCGTGCGCTCGCCGTCGCCGTCGTCGTTCTTGCCCTCTACGCAGGTGCTGCGGCAGCGATCAAAGTCAACCTGGTCTCCGATGTGCACTACGATCCAGCTTACGCTACCGCCGACGCTTATGGCGCCTGCACCACCATTTCGGCCCTGCCCTTCGGTCAGGTCGGTTGTGACTCACCCAAATCCCTTCTGGCCATCATCACCAACGACATTATGATACAGCGCTCCGCCTACACGTTCTTCGCAGGTGATTGGCAGCGGCACGGCATGACTTCCACGTCTCTGACGATGACCGACGTGTTTACGCCGCTGTCGAACTACTTCGCGCGCATCGTAGATAGCTGTATAGATACTGACTTCAACACCCCGCGCGTGACGACCGTCCTCGGTAACAACGACGCCATTCCAAACTACTTCTTCAACATAACGGCCACCCCGCAAACCACCCTGGACACACAGGTCGATGTAATGAAGGAGTACGCGCTGCTGACCGAAACGCAGGGTACGGTGATGTCCAAGTGCGGTTACTACAGTGGTATCGCCAGTGCGCAGCTGCGCGTCCTGGCGCTTCACACCCTGGTGTGGACGTATAAGCTGTCACCAGCCCTTCCCGACACCGAGACGGACCCGTGTGGGCAGCTGGGGTGGATGGAGAGCGAGATCAACGCAGCTCGTGCTGCGGGGCAGAAGGTGATCATTATTGGTCATATCCCTCCACAACCCGACGTCTTCCGCGTGATCTCTCGCGGTGCCGTTGGCCCTGTGGAGGACGACATGTACTGGAAGCCCATGTACCAGAACGCCTACACAACCCTGCTGTCCAACAACAAGGACATCATCGTCCTTCAGCTCTTCGGTCACACCCACCGCTTTGCTATCCTCGGCGACGCGGAGATGGGGGTGCCGCTCGTCGTCATCAACGCCATCACGCCACTGTATGGCAACGTGCCCGCGTACCTCACCGGCGACTTCGACATGGCCACGTGGAAACTTAAAACCCTGAGGCAACGGTACGCTCAAACTGTCTTTATTCAGTGGAACGATGGTCTGGAGGTAGGCGCCGCCCTTGGCATCACCGATCTTACCAATGTCTCGTCGATCAATGCGGCAGTGGCAAAGATGTTCGCAAACGACACGCTGTTTACGAACTACATGACTCTCCGCACCGGCGGCACGATCAGTGACCCGTGCACAACGACGTTCTGCCGCGTGTACACTGTGTGTGCGATGCTCTACGCCACGCATGACAACCTCGCCCGCTGCGTGCGTTCGCAGACTCCGTCGTCCTCGTCGTCGGAGCCGACTGACAGTAGGGACAGCACCCCTACCCCGACCCCCGACTCGTCGATCCACGTTGATGCCCAGCCGCAGTACCATCTCCGTCCCTGGAAGAACTGGATCAGCAACCCCAACGGCCCCTACCGCGACCCCGTCACCGGCAAGATTCACCTGTACATGCAGTACAACCCCAACGGCCCGCTGTGGGGTGACATCGCCTGGTACCACGTCACGTCGGAGGACTATGTCAAGTGGACGCGTCCTGTATCGCCGGTTGCCATGTGGGCCGACAGGTGGTACGACCGGTGGGGCGCCTACTCCGGCACCATGATGAACAACAACTACGGCGAGCCGGTCATTATGTACACCTGCACGGAGCCGGAGAACATCCAGCGCCAGTGCATCGCAACCATCCCCTCGAGTGACCTGGCCGGCAAGCGTACGCTGAACACGTTCGAGAAGAGCCCGCTGAACCCCCTTGTCACCGAGGAAAGCGTTCCCGGGCTTGTGGGCCTGGAGAACTTCCGCGACCCAACGGAGTGGTGGCAGGACCCCGCCAACCCTGACCAGTGGCTAATCGCCTTCGTGGCCCGCATCGCCGATAGCGACGGGGACAACGCGCACGTCATCCTCTTCAGCACCACCGACCCGACCTTCCAGAGCGGCTACAGCTTCTCTCACAGCCTCTACGTCTACAAGTACAGCACTGACAAGATGCTCGAGTCCCCCGACTTCTTCACGTTGCACGAGGGCGGCGAACACTATCTCAAGGTTTCCAACATACGGTCGCACCGCGACTACATCGTCTACGGCTCCTATCAGGCTGACCCGTCAACCGGCAAGTACATCTTCACGGAGGACTCCGAGCGCAGTTTCACCTTCATCGACTACGGCCCGTTCTACGCCTCCAAGACCTTCTACGACCCCATCCTCAACCGCCGCATGATTTGGGGCTGGACAAGCGACGAGCTGAGCAGCCAGCAGATCACATCGAAGGGCTGGTCTGGCGTGCAGAACCTGGTGCGCGGCATGGAGTACGACAGCGTCGAGAAAAAGCTCAAGACGTACCCGATCCCGGAGCTGAAGGGGCTGCGTCTGGACCACCTCTACTCACGCGCAGAGACCGACCCGCTGGTACTCGTGGATGGCATGCCGCAGACCCTCATCCCGGCTGGCATTAACATCACTCGTCAGCACGAGATCATTGTCACCTTCAAGCTCTCCAGCATGGAACCCTTCAACGGAGCCACCTACTACACCGACAGCACGGCACCGGAGTTTGGAGTCATGATCCGTGCCAACGCGAACCTCAGTCAGCACACAACTGTCTCGGTGCGCATGCCGGAGGCGACGCAGCAGCCGATCGCCAACCGCGCGCAGGACATGACGTGGACACCAATCAAGGTGTACGCTGGTGCCAGCACCAACGCCGCGGGCAACTGTAGTGCGGAATGCGCGAAGGACCGCACGTGCGTTTCGTGGACGTACACCACCTCGCCATCGCCTACGTGCGCCCTGTACTGGAAAACAAGCCAGCGCGTGTACAACACGACCGCGCAGAGCGGCACAGTGAACATCCCAATGCTGTACATGGACCGCACCCATTCTGGCTCTATCGGCTCCAGCCAGCCTATCCTCGGCCGCTCGCCTGTGAAACAGACGAACCCTAATGTGGTACGCTTGCACATCTTCGTCGACGACAGCGTCATCGAGGTCTTCAAGGATGGTGGTCTAGAGACCATGACTGGCTCTCTCTACCTCCCTCGCGACGAATCGCAGACGGGCATCGCCGTGTACACAAAGAACATGGGCAGCGTCACCGTCACTGCCTCGGCCGAGATCTTCTCGCTAGGCTCAGCGTTTACCGCAGACACTGACCCGAAATTGATCCGCAGCTATACAAACAGCTACTACAACCTGCTCTCAGCCATGGGTGTCGCCCGGTAAGGAGAGTGCGACACACTTTTTGAGGCACGCAAGCAGACGGGGGGTGGGTAGAGGACAACCCAGGCCACCAAGACTCACCTATGTGCGGACCTCCACTGTACAGACAACACGCATCCTCGCACACATGAGCAGGCAAGGCTCCTTTCAGCCCCTCTCCCTCTTCCGCAAAACCCACCTCCCGTCCTGCTCTTCACTGCCCTGCAGCTCGGTTCATTTTTTCTGGTACTCCGGCTTCATGTGGGGTGTAATTGTGTCTGTCTGTTTCCTCGGCGGCGCGGGAGAGGCACAGACCGGATCACGGCGCTTTGGGAGCTCTCACACGGACAGGCAGGCGTCGACCCCCTTCGAAGCCCCACACGCATAGGGCCTCCTTCATACGCAGCGGTCGCATGTGCTTCAACCTACCCACTCCCTGACGTGCTGGAGGTAAACTCGCCAGACAAAGCAAAGCTAGTGGCAGGCAGGCAACAACTCCCCCATTTAGCGAAGCTTCCTCACTCGCTGTGGGCAGATGGCGCAGCACAGACAGACATCAAGTCAGGAGTGGCCGCGGTGCTGTGAGATAATACTGCAGTCATAAGCGCAGCGACAAAAAGCTACGGGACCTTTGCTTGCAGCTATCGCACCGAGTGCAATGCGGCGGGGCGGGGGCTCGAGCTAGTGCGAGGACAGCCAGATGACCCAAGACACAGAAAAGCACGTGTGGCTGCTGTTATACGGACTCCCTCTCCCTCCTCGTGGCGCTCAGCGCGGGCCCTGCAACAGACGAGGATGGCATCGTGCTACTTATCCGGGAGCCCTATTCTGGTGCGACTAGCCCGTCGTGTGTGCCTTCTGGCCACTGGAAATTGGGACACAGCGACAAAGTCGACAGGCTTGCGAAATCGGCCATGTCAGAAGCTCCAACACCAGCTGCACAGAGGACGGACTTGGCCACCACTCTCAGACGCCAGACTGGCATCCTCTATTCCCCGCACGACAGACGCCGTCGCCTTCACGCTCGAGCAAAACCATGGGCGCTGCCCGCTTTGGATCAGGGCATGCAGTCTACCGGAATTCGTCTGCCGCCGATCGAGCAGCACGCGCCCGAGGAAAGGACGAGCAAGGACACGGCGGGCCCATGAGACGCATGGCCCGATTCAACGGTAGAGGCGGTTCGTCCTAGGCGGCAAGGCTGTAGCCGTGGTGCAGCGGGGAGGTAGGTGAAGTGTGGTTGTGTAGGTCGACCTGCGGGCCTCTCGGTGGTGGTGCGGGGGGAAACGTTTGGGGGGGAGGGGGGGGGGGGCAAAAACGACACGCAGATCAAAAACAGGCGCCCCTTTTTTTCCCGCCTTTGTGGTGATTTTTGTTCGTGTTTGGCTCGTACTCACACTTTTCCATTTCTTTTTCTTCTCCTCCTTCTCTTCTTTTCTCTGGCTTCTCGTGACTTGTTGTGGCCGCGCGCACGTGTGTGTGTGTGTGTGAACTTGATCAGCCTGAGAAAGCGGTGTGGGAGGCTCTTCAATAGAAGCGAAAACAAAGAGAGGGGAAGTACTCTCTTCGACTCGACGCCTTCTCCACTCACTACAGAGACATGCACGCGGAGGGTAGAGGTTGAGCACACATTGTCCTCGCTCCCCAACTTCTGCGGCTCTGCTTACCTTCCCCCTCTACTCGGTGCATGCGCAGGTAACCTCAAAGCAGAGGCGCAGAGATTTGCGGGAAGAAGAGAAAGCGCCGGTGCATGTGGGCCACTTTGTCTTCTTTGCGCCCCCACCCCACCAACCCCCTCTCTTCTTTGTTATTCGTTTCGTTTGGTCTTCTGTTGTCGGCCCAACCACTGCCCCTCACCGACCCAGGCATGTGCACAACTGAGGAATGCAAAAGGTAAGCGTGCGACCATGTGCGCGGATCGCCGGTAAACGCCAGAGTCGCGGCGGGGCAGAGCTGGCGAAGTCAAATGCTGGCACAGCGAAGTCCCAGAGGAGGTATCTTTCCCCTCCTTCCTCCGTGCATTTTGCCGCTGTGACGTACTAGCTCACTTGACCAACCGAAAAAGCAGCGGCGGCGGCATGGAAAGGCCCTCTGACCCAGAGACCCAGTCCCTCGACCTGTCGTGCTACTCCATCTACCTGGTGCTCCTCCCTCTTCCTCACCCCGTTCTGCTCGCCCCACGCTGTGTCCACCTCTGCCGCCAGCACACCGACGCACAGGCACATGATCTGCTCAATAGCCCGTAGTGTACCCACGTAGCGATTTTCTTTTGTGTGGGGGTGGCATAGTGGGCTACTCACCTACGCCTCCATCACTGTGGAGCTCATAGAGAGGGTGCGGCACACGCTGCACCAACACATACACACACGCACACACCTACACACACAAGGACAGCGCCTTTATGGTGACTCAGCCTTCAACCTCGTTGCCCGCGCCGCAACCACAGGCTCATTATCATCATGACCAAGCCACCGCCACCTCACCGTCGCGCCGACCCTCGCCGATATCCCTCGCCAACTTTTCTTTCACGCAATTCTTCTTTGCGTTGGACGAAGCAGCAGCTGAGGAGCAGCGCGTCACTGCGGAAGCCACTGCAGCAGCCCCTGTGATCACCGTAACAACGGCGAGCACTCTGCCACCTGCGATGACGCCACCCACGACAATGCCCCTCGTCAGCGCCGCCGCTCTCTCCTTCCACAACTGCGTCCTTCTGAAGCTAAGCCTCACGTGTGCTCTCTGCAGTCGACTGTTGCGGCACCAGCCCGCCGCCATCGAAACCTGTGGCCACTGCTTCTGCTACCACTGCATCAACAAGGCCCTGGAGAACGGATGTGCGCCACTGATGATCGAATGGCCGTGGTGTACACTAGAGAAGGAGGTGGGCGCCGCTGAGGTGCGATGGGCTGCCGCGACTGTGGCGTCCACATCAGCGAAGTCATTGTGCCACAGTACAGCGGCGGAAACTCCAGGAGACACTCCGCAGGCGACAGAGGAGACTGCAGATGGACACAGCAATCACGATGAGGTGCAAGTGGTGGCTTCTCCAGGACCACGGGCAACTCCCTCTAACGTTGCGCCGCCGTCACGCCAGCCGCGCAAAACACGCAAGGTGCGCCAGGTGTGCCCCCTGTGCCTCGGCCCTGCCTTCAAGTGGATGCTTGTTCCTCTGCAACCGCTCGCAGATCTCTGCAGCTCTCTACACTCGGCGTACCCTGGGTTGGAGGAGGCGCTTGGGCAGCTCACAGCAAGTACGCTGAACAGCGTTGCATCCAGCACGGCGTCACGGGAAGCGTCTGCAAACAGTGACGAAGCACAGGGACAAATCGGCAGAGACGTACAGGGGCACGTGCAACCTGCCAGCGGCTTTACCGGCCTCATCACAGCCGCCTTTGCGCCCCGCCCGTCACTGCCCAGCGCTGAGGACTGGCGGTGCAGTCCGGATGAGGAGGACGAGGAGGTGGAGCGGCGCCGTCGCCGCAGCAGCGGAGGGCCACGGAAAGAAATCACATTTGCTCCCGACATTGCATCGCGGGTGTCGAACATTCCTACCCCGATCGCGGCCGATGCCCACACAACTGCGAATCAGGCTTCTGGCCCTGTTGCTGAGGTCGCGTGCACGGCACGCAACGCGGGCGTAGAAACCATCGAGGAAGAGCCCTCCGACTCAGCTGAGGCTGAGGAGAACGACGGTGGCGTAGCAAGAGAAGCATTGGCGGCGGTACTGAGCTGCAGTGCCGATTTGATTCCCGCGCCAGCCATCCCTGCCCCACCGTTCTCCGCGGTGACGCCCCATAGACTGTCACCCAGTTCGTGGCTGTGCGGTGCTGAACTCAACACGCCGGACCCAACGCCGCTGTGCCCAGAGGATCTGCTGGGGCACTCGCCTGCAGATGCCAGCAAAGCCGAAAACACTCAACAAGGCGGAAATGGGAATGTGGATGCGATGGTTAACCTTCACTTAGCGCCTGTCCACCAACACGCGAAGGCTGCGCAAGACACCGCAGACGCAGCGGCCAACACGAACTCCTCTCGCTTCGTGCCTCCATTCTTCGCCGCTCAACACCGCCATCGCGTCTTACTTGACACTCCCCTTACACCGTCCGTCAAGAACGATGGGCTGTGGCTGGTGGTGACGTCTCCAAGGAGAAAGGGAGAGGCAGGTAGACTGGCGCCACCACCAACGCGTCTGCCGGGGCCACCAGACAGCATCGACGCGATTCTGCGTGCACGCGCCTCCTTCACACCAGAGTGGTCTGTCGTGTGGGACGGAGTGGACGAAGGGAAAAACGTCAACAGCAGTGGCGGTGATGAAGGCTGCTCCAGTACGATGGCACCCGCGAGCCAATGCCTCTACTCCACTGTAAGACTTGCGGAGGTCGACGAAGAGGAGTGCGCTGTCCGTGAAGAAACGAGCGGCGAAAGTGGTGTCGCTGGCGAACATCGACGTCCTGTTCCGCCGGGGGCACCGTCAAGGGTGAGCCGTCATACGGTGAGAGACGCCCTGGCCTCTGTGCACATACAGGACGTCTGGGACTTGCACACAGCAGTGGTCCGTCGACACCCCCAGCTGCCTTCGTGCTTTGCTGTTCTGCGGCACGGTTGCGTTCGCTGGCGGGAAAACCTAGCAGCAGCAGCAGCAGATGACAGTGAGTCTGCAGTTGACTCGATAGGCAGCGGTGCTATGCACCCCCCGCCACCGATCCTGTGCGTGGTGGGGCACTACCCACGGCAGTCGTGCGTGTCGTGCCGAGGCGACTCATCAGGCTTACGTCTTCTCCCTAAGCTCACCCCGACTGCTTGCACAGCGTTGGTGCTGGGTGTCCCATGCCTGGACGTGGCGTGGGTCACGGCACCGACATCTGCGCCTTGGACGGAGCACGCCGTATCTGGGTGGAAGACGAGCACTGACGTCGTAGGCGGCGCACCATTACCTTTAAAAAGTGTGCAGCGGAGGCTAAACGCATTTCAGAAGGGGTTGGAGCAGCTGACGGCGGTGCCTCGCGCTTCTTCTTCACCACAGCACCTCACAGAGCCACTGCCGGCCTCTTGGATGGCCACAACTCAACGCGCGCTCTTGACACACCTGCACCTCACCACGCAAGCATGCGGCACACAAAACGACGCTAGCACCACCGTCCCCCACGCTGCCGCAGAGACGTACCTGTACTTCCTCCTGCCAGACGGCGCCACGCGGCAGTTGGGTGAGATGCTCTATCATCAGTGGATCCGTGACGAGTCGTGTCAATCTCAGCGGGCAGAGAATACGTCTCCGGTGGCACCGACACCTCCCCCATTATCGTCGCGCAAGCGAAGCAGAGATGCGATACGTGACAGCAGCGTCGTACACGGTATGGGCGACTGGTCGGTGACGGACGGTCACCCGCAACGAGCTTGGCGACGTCTGCTGCTGGTGGCCGGTGGTGCAGCAGTGGAGCTCTCGCGGACGCTCTTCGAGGCCCTCGTTGCAACCGCCGCTGCCTTGGAAGGGGGCGGCAGCGTGGCCAAAGAGCGCAGTGCAACGGACACAACCTCTTTGGTGAATTCACTGTCCTCACACCTGCGGTATCGACACACCAGTGACACCGATAACTTGTGGATCCATGTGGATGTGGCGGACGGCTGGCGCGAGCCACCACCGCCGTCGCCGTCGGCAGGGAATGCAGTTCACTCCCACCGTGCACAGCACACGCTCTTCCTCCTCTACAGCGTGGCGGTGGCACGTGATGTCTTTGCGCAGCTGTTGGAAGTGAAGGATGTGCGCATGAAATCGGTGTGCGGCTCACCTTATTCTTCATCGCCGGCGTCCGTGTCACCGTCGACGGGAGAACACTGCGCCGCTCGAACCTGCGCGCATTTGCGGCGCTTCAAGGCTTTTCTCGATCGCCTCGCCACGCTTGTCGCCCTCGCAGCGGTGCCGGTTCTTCCCGACTGCGCCTCCGTGCACGGCGGTGCATCACACCGGCAGGAGGCTCGCCCGTCCAGTTGGTTGTTGGAGAACATCGCGCAAGGACGCCGTAGTGCCGGCAGCAGTGTTACCATATCGCCGCTGTCGCAGACGCTGAGCAGCAGCGAACCAGCAATGGAGCGCCGCAGTGCTGCTTTATTCTCAATGGGCGAGTGTGATGCAGGCGGCGAACGGCACGTTGGAGAGGCAGGGCATCTTCCACCGCAGCGGGTTGGAGTATACCGCAGTTTGCTCTACACCGACACGCCGTAGCAACTCAGCACCTTCTCGCCTTACGGGCAAGCGGCTCGGCACGCGCTCACGTATTTACTCTCATCAAAATGCAAAGAAGTATGCGACGTGGCAACACAAACCAAAAGTAGTGGTGCAACACACATACATGCATCAAGGCCCATGTATGGGTGTGCGTTGCTTGTCTTTTGCAGACCACTCCGTGTCCTCCTTGTGAGGATGGTCACCACAACCATCACCCCTCCTTGCGACCCCCTCTACACTTGTATGTAGGCTTGTGTGGGGTGGTCGAGCGGGTTGGGGATACGTGACGTTGAGTTGCTCGCCGGTCAAGCTCTTCTTCCTCCTCTACCCACCTTTCCTTTCTCCGTCCTCGCCTTCTCTTACTGTTTCCCTTCTCTCCTTCGCCAGAGTTTGGGCGTGCGGATTGTCGCTCGCGCCGTTCAAAATTGGCAGCAAACGAGCAGCGTCTGGCGCATAGTGGCAGCGCTCCTGTGGGCGTGTGTCTCCGTCTGTGCCACCCCCCCCACCCCTCTCTCTCGTCCTCCTCTTCGCTTTAACGCAACGGAATTTCCTCCCCCCTCCCCCAAAAGAAAGAAAGCATTAATCGTACTAACAACGGATAAACCCGAATAAGCCACTCGCACACACGTGACGCATCTTAATCCCAGCACCTGGTGAGCAGGTGAGCGAAATGCCGCCAAAGAAGAAGGGTCATACCCTCGTGGGGAAGCAGAAGGTGTTCCGGCATGCCGTCGAGCATGTGCGCCTCGGGCTGGGACACACGGTTCTCGGCAACCTCAGCCTCGGTCTCGCAGCCTCGAGTACGAGCGCTGCGGGAGGCAGCTCGACAGCAGGCCGCCCTGCCTTCTATCTCGAGCTCAATGAGCAGCTTCTTTCGCACACCTCAAAGGACTTCAAGAAGTTCCGCTGGGAAGTGCTGGAGTTGTGCGAGACGGACTCCCTCTTTCAACTGCACCATCGCCAGCTTGCTCAGAAGCTGCTGGCTTGCTTGGTAGACCGCGGAACGCACCGCGCCGACGAGACCGCAGATGCGTCGATAGGCTCAAAGAAAGCAAAGCCTGTGTCGGTGCAGCAGCAGCCCGGGGATGGGTCAACGACGCAGGCGTACGAGGCCTTTGCGCGACTGACCATTGCGTTTGTGCGAGACATGGGCAGCAAGTTCCTGCCCTACTTTCAGATCTTTCAGCAGGCAGTGCAGGCTGGCATTTACGACCACTCTGGGCACATGATCGTGGACACAGCTCGGCTGCAACTGGTGTTCACCGTGCAGGCAGCGTGGTGTCGCGAGCTACGCGACTGCTGGGCCGACCCAGCTCACACCGCTCTCGTCCGTCGGGTGGTTCAGCAATACGTTGGCCAACTGCATGACACAAAGGAATACGTGCGGCGGCTGTCGGCGGAGCTGCTCGCCTTTTTGTGTCGTCTGAGCCGCCAGCTGCTGCCGCTGGTGGTGGAGGAGGCATGTGGTGATGTGCTGCGCAGCTACGAAGAGACTGCAACCGCCACCACCGCCGCCGCCGCAGCAGCAGCAGCAGAACGCGACGGGGACGAAGCGAGTAGTCGTGGCAGTGTCAGTGAGCACGACAGCGACAAGGAGGTGAGTGAAGAGGGAAACAGTGATGGGCAGAACTTTGTTAAGACGGCACTGGTCGCAGGAATTTGGGTGAACAGCGCGCTGCTGCTCGATTTTGTACGGACGACGCTACCAAATCATCCAGTTGTAGATGGGCTGACGTACTTCATCGCGGAACTATTTCGCGGCGTGCGCGGGTCGCTCAGCTCCTCCTTTGAAACCCACCACGTGCGGCTCCTGCACATTTTCCAGATGTTGACGCTGCAAGGCGGAGACGTGGGGGAGGCGCGCTCGTCCGTGGATGTTGTGCAGCGCTTGCACGAGCTTCGTCACCCGCTCCTTCCCTTCCTCGACGCCGTCAGCGAGGAGGACGAGGCGCTGCAGCACACCCGGAAGCAGCGGTCTGCCGACCTTCACTCCACGCGCTGGTCTGCCGTCTTTGGGGTGTCAAATCACAGCGAGGGAGGAGAGGAAGGTGCGACTGTGCATAGCGTCAGTGATGTCCATGGGGCCCAGTACCTTCTGCGCAGCATAGGCAGCCTAGCACTGGGCAGTGCTGCTGCGATAGTGCTGCGTGAGACCAAGAAGCACTCAGCCCTCCCTCAGCAGGACTCTTCCGACGAGAATGAGCTCGACGACAGTGCTTCGGCGGAGGCGCCGGAGGGAAGCGGTGCCGTCTCCGCTGTGAGCGGCGCCAACATGCGCCCCAGCCACCGCATTCTCGCGGCGGCCGTGCTCAGCCTCGACTTCACCAGCTTGTCGCCGTTGGGGCCACAGTACATTCACTTCCTTACGGCAGTGATGGGGTCTGTTAACTTCGCGCTGTGGGTGGACAGTCGTGAGTCGGCGCTACTGAAGCGCCTCGCAGCGCAGCTACTCGCGGTACTTCGCCAGCGACATTCCCGTGCGTCTTTCGACGCCGCCACTGCAACGGAGAACGCTGAAGCTGATGCAACATGCCTGCTGGAGGTGGCGGCTGCCGCTCTCGGCCTTCTTTCTCCGCTCTGTTTGTCTCCCTACCTTGGCTCGTCCGCGGGCGCCGGCGCCGATGCATCTTCGTATCTCCTACAGCTGCAGCAGTGGTTTGTGCCGGTCGCCAAGGCAGCCGTGCAGGTGTGCGTCACGGCAGCCGCCAAGGAGTCGCCGAGCATCACGCGGTGTCACCGCACTGAAGAGGCGCACCAAATCCTCTTCGCTTTCGTGCAAGACGTGCTGCAGAAGAACTATGCTTTTGCCCTCGAGCAAGAGCGCCGCATCGCCGAGGAGGCTGACGCACGTGATCTCGCGGGAAGGGAAGGCGGTGCACGTCGTGCTGGCAGCATCGCTGACCTGGATGACACCCGCGAAGATGCCTACATCTCAGAGGATGATAGCGATGCTGATGAGAATGACGAGGGGGATGCCTACGCCGCTAAGCGTGCGCTGCAACGCCGCGAGCGCCTGCGCATTCCGTCCTCCCTTACTCCTTTCGCCCTCACCCTACTGCACACAATTGGCTTGGTCCTCTGCCAGGGCGCCACAGCGGACGTGCGCGAGCTGCGCAGCGCTGCTACAAATGCGGCCGCTATGTTGACCCCGTCCGACGAGGCCATGATCACCGCGCTGCGCCATTCAAACGTCCGCCGTGCGGTGCTGCTGAGTCGACTCCTGCAGGATCACACGCAGCACATGGTGGTGAGCCCGCTTCAACAGCTGCTCCACCTCAAATCGATGCCGTCCGCCTCAGTCAAGGTAAGTAACACCAAAGGAAACAGCACTGCTGCAGAAACGAGCAAGGAAGTGTCGATACGAGACGTACTCGAGATGATGTCGCTGGAACTTCTCTGGTACTACAAGGCAACGCAGCGCTTTGCGCCGTCCTCAATCGTGTCGGAGGCAATGGCGTACGTGTCTTGTGCCTTGCCACCCATCCAGCTGCTGGTGTCGACCACAGTGGCGACATCCTCCTCGTCCTCTCCCGTGAAGACGGCCCTCCTGAACCTCTTGCAGAGCATCGAGGAGCAGGACCAGGAAAATGCGAATTCCTCTCAACCGGCTGTGAGGACAGCCGCGCTGACGTCGTCACTAGTTCGCGCCACCGCATTGGACCCAGCCGTCTACGCGTTATACGCGGAGGTGGCGGCTATGCTGGTGCAGCTGACCGCCGGACCTTCGGCACGCAGCAGCACGAAGTTGTTGAAAAAGGTAGCCAAAAAGAGACAGCACACCGTCGAGGACGCTGTGTGCGACGACAGCACCATATGCTATGGTGATCAAGAGGGCCTACATCACCTTTGCCGCACAGTGGCGGTGCTTGCACATGGTTTCCAGCAACTTCGCGCTGCCACATCATCACGTGGAGCTTCGGGAGGCAGCAGTAGAAACAACCTTGCTGACGAAAACACGGAGTTCGCAGCTGCAACGGCCGTTGTCACGGATGAGGCACGCGTTCAGCTCCTGCACGGCGCTGAGGTGTTGCTGCACGCACTGCTCTGGATGCTCAGTCTCGACGCGAACAATCACCTCTGCGAGGATAATGCTGGGACTGGGGTCGCTGCCCTCATGCCGATATGTGGCAAGCCTGCGCATGCAGCGGAGGTGCTTCCTGCTCATACACGCACAGCCCTGCGTACTCTCCGTGCAGCACTGCCAAGCGCTCTTCACAGAGCGTTTGTACAGGATGTGCTCCTCGAGTGCCTCGCTGCCCCGATTCCTGGTCTTCGCCTATTGGCACTGCGGCTGCTACGTCTTGTGTGCCATCCCTCCCTGGACACGGTGGATCGTTTCACCGATGCCCCGGCAGTACCGCTCGACCTGATTGATGCGCTGCTCAGAGCCGCGCATTTCAACCCACTCTCGCACACCGGCAAGCTCGACGGCATGCGACAGGAGCTATCCCATCTGACATACCAAGTGGAGTCTGGCGTCATCACACAGCCGTTCCATCGTAAACTCATTGCGCACACGATGATTGGTTTCCTGTACATGAAGTTCGCCGGTGCGTGGGCAATCGCGTCGAAGCTGCTGTGCAGCTTGGTAGCGCTGGAGCAAACGAGTCTGCCGAACGTCAAGGACCTCGATGACGACGACCACAACACTGAGGAGGGGCGTGATGAGCAAGGGGACGAAGCGACGCTGATCGCTAGCAGCAGCAGTACAAGCCTCGCCACACCGGCGCAGCACCACGAGTCGAAGCGTCGCCGGCGGTTGGAGCCGGTGGTGTGGAACTCCGTCGTGTGCGTTTACGCCAGAGCCCTGATCATGGGTGACGTAGTCGCCACCAGTCGTGTGAATTCGTCGGTGGAGGTAGTGCCCCTGCGTAGTGGTGAGCACACGGTCGTCGACGACACAGGTGACGCAGCAGCCGCCATCATATTGTGTCAGGCGCAGCTCGCCGGGCTGCCGTGCCTCTACGGCATCCACCTCACCGACCAACAGCGCCACGCCAAGGGTGAGCTGGTGAGCCGTGTCTTCTCCAGCACGCAATACAGCACTGCGGCGGTGACGCTGCTGAACAGCACCAAGGCAGATTACGAAGTGGTACGCTGGGAGCAGCATTGGGTCGCATCGCAGCGTTACATGAACAACTCAGGCAGCACAGCGATGGCGGCGACCAGCCGCAAGCAGCAGCACATCAACGCCACCACAGCTGCCTTGGACGCCACTTCCACCGACCGTTCCACTCTTGCCGAGACATTCCTCTCCATAATGGAGGCGATGGTGAAGTCGAGCTCCGCAATCGATTGCAAAGTGCGCCTCGTGGAAGATGTCGTGCTCGAGCTTGTTGCTGTGGAGCAGAACCGCCATCCAGACGGCATCAACGGCTCGCAGCTCCGCAAATTCGACAAGCGGTTGGAAGCTGCAATGCGGGCATGTGCCACCGCGCCGAGTGGGGTGCTGACCGCACACCAGCGCAAGCGTGTCGCCGCGGCTGTGCAGTGCGACATTGACGCCCGAAACGCACAGCTGCAGGGTATATACCTTTCCTACCTCTCCGAGGCGAACCCGCGGCTTCAGCGCGTGGCCGTGGACAACCTCAAGCGCCTGCGTGTGGAGCCGTTCCACACATATCACGCAAAACTTATCCCGTATTGCGACAGCATGAAAAACCTCTTCGCCTTCCTCAGCACCTTTCACGTCGAGAGCGACGTGCCGGCGCATGACGTCGTCGCGTACGTCTCATCAGCTCTGTCCCTCGCGTTGCCGAAGTTGCTGACGAAGGTATCCAAGAAAAAGCTGAAGGATCAGGCGGTGCTAAGTCGGCGGCTGATGAATTATCTGGAGCATCTTACTCCGTCGGTGGCAATGAGCAGCAGTGCTGGTGCTGCAAAGGACCCTCTCGCAGAGGTGTTTGACCAGCTGCTGCACCGCCTCTTGTCCTTCGCCATGCCGGCATCGACTACGTCGGCGCCAGTGGCTGCTGGCGGCGCGAGTGCGTACGACTTTCTCACAAACGTGTGGATGGACATTGTGTACGGAGGATGTAATGTGTCGCCTGCGAAGGAGGCAAGTGGCGGTGCAACGGGCATGGCCACCGTCTCAGAGCCGCGCCGGCGCACCAGCCACCACGGTGTTCGACGCCTTGAGCGCTTCATGAAGCAACTCGGCAGAGCGCTGCGGCTTCTGGAGGTGATGCTGCACGCTGTGGGGCAGCGCTTCTCGGTCTACGTCTCAACGTGCCTGCATGTAGCCCTCCAAGCCTACCTCGTGGCGTGCAAGCAGTCGCTGCGTGCACCATTGGACGACCTTCTCACGAGCCTCACTAGTCACCAAGTGACAGCACAGGAGGAAGGAGTGCGGCGGTGGGCCGCCTTGCTGAGCAAATCACTGGCCAACAGCGCTATCTCGACGTCTATGACCCACGTCCGTCGCGCCGCCATGACGACTGTGGCGCTGTTGTTCGAGCAATTCCCTGAGGACGTCATGGAGGTTCTGCGTGGCAGAAGTGACGCGAGCGTCTGCGGGAGTGGCGGCGCAGTGGGCAATGATGCCGCCACTCCCGCGCTCCCCCTCTTCACGCGCTACCTCAACATGCTCTTTGAGAACTCCAAAGGCACCACGCTGGACTGTGGCAGTGGCACGCTTGCCATCAGCGCCAGTCGGCGCGGCGTTGCGGCGGGGACGAAGGGCGCTGTTACCCCGGTGCTGCGCCTCTTGAGAGCGTGGGTCCGCAGCCCGGCCCTTCTTCCGCTGTTTTCCGCCTACGCGAGCATCGCAGTCGGGACACTGGAGGAGGTGTTTGCCATGAACCACAATGCGACCTCGGTGCACCGTGCCTCGCCGCAGGCTCTCAACGAAGGTCTCCACTGTGTCTCGGAGCTGCTGAGCTACGCAGACGAGCAGGTAAAGGAGCTCCCTGCGGTCTCTTTGGTGGCTGCGAGCAATAAGGGCGGAGTGTGCCGCGGTCTCCTGCCGGAGGTGACGACGTTTCGGCACTCCTTCCTGGAGCAGCACATTATGGCCATCTTCACCGCCCTCTACACTCTCCTTACTTCTGGCGCTGCGCGAGAGGAGGAAGCCGCGGCAATGTCAACAGGCTCGGGGGAGGCGGTAGCGGCCCGCGCGGAGCAGCGAAAGCCGTCACGCAGCGGCAAGCCGATCCGCACGTCCTCGCCAAAGGGTCGCCAGAATGCGCGCAACCGGGAAAGGCCAACGGCTATCATGTCTCTCAGTGTGCCCATATGGCGAGAGTTGATGCGCACCATTGCGCAGCTGTCGAGATTCCTGCGTGTCGACTCGGCGACGTCGACGTCGGAGTCCTCGCTGTCGAGCATGATGAGCCATCTACTCGAGCTGGCACTGAAGATGGTCGCCCATCCGGTGTGCATAACGGACTCGTCTACAACGCAGATGGTGACGAGCATCGCCCAGGCCCTGATGGAGCAGGTGGCGGAGGTCGACTGCCGAGCCCACTGGCAGCCATTGGTGCGGCTCTTCAACTTGGTTGCCAGCCCACACGCCCGGCACACACTCTGTGCCATACTCTCGGTGGCGGTGTCAAAGCTCACCCTGCCAGGATCGCCGCTGTCGGTCAGCCCATCACAAGTGGTGTGGTTTCGTCGCCAGCTCACCGCAGCGGCGCGTGCGGTCGCCTGCTTGAATAGCTTTGAAAGCGACGAGACGTTTGAGCGGTACGATTTTGAGCTACGCTACCACACCCTGCGCTCTCTTCACAGTTTCTTCACTCACTTCGGTAACTACGGTGCCCTTCACCGTGGTAGTAGCAGCAACGGTGAAAGCGACACCAGCGGGGTGCGGAAGGTGCGGGCATATGACGGTGCCGAGGATGTGCAGCTGCCTCTCGACAAAGAGCACGCGCCAGTGCTTGCGGCCGAAGCAGTGGCAGTTTTGGCTGCGAACATCCTCTTTTTCCTACGTGACCCCGAGCAGACAATCCGCGCACTTGTGCTGCCGTTGCTACACTCGATGGTACGCTACGCCTCCCTGGGTGGACAGCGCGGCAGCGGCGGTGCAGCACTCACGGAACAGCAGCTGGCGTACAGGACACAGCTGCTGGAGAGTACGCTACGTCACGAGGTACTCGCCTCCCTGCGGCGCGGCGTCGTAGCCAAGGATGTTCACATTCGCTGTGCGCATATGCAAGCACTTGAGGGCTTCGGACGCCACTTGAGTGCTGAGTTTCCCAGCTTTGCTCTGCTGTACTCCCCCAACACGGAGCAGAACTTCTACACAAACGTCAGTCACGTCCAGCATAGGTGCCGCCTACACGCCCTAGCGGTGCTGCGGCAGCATGCTGCAGAGATGAACGTGCGTGACGTGTTGCGCGTCTTTGTGCCGTTTCTGATGAGCGCTGTGAAGGACTTTGCGGAGGGTAAGCGCAACCAGGCCAACCTCACGGAGGGTCGCGCGCGCGGCTACTGCGATGCCGTGCTGCTCACAGTGAGCACCATTGCGGCAACCCTGCCGTGGATGGCGTACTACCGCGTGATGTCGCTCTTTCTTTCCAACGCGAGTGCAAATGCCAACTTGCGGGCGACGATGCTGCGCGGTGTGGTCCAGGTGCTCAACAACTTCAGTTTTCTGGACAGCCCTGCTGAGACTGGCGGGGAAGGTGCAGTGCCATCGCTGTCGACCACAACGGTGGCGCCCTTGGACGAGGAGAGGGAAGTCGAGGAAGACGAGGTCAACGACGCTGACGATGCGGTGCGTGCTGATCTATCCGCGAAGCAGCGTGAGTACCGTCGCGCGAAGGTGATGAGGACGCTCGAGGTCGACGTACTGCCGCAGCTGTACAGTTACATGTGTGACAAGGAAGCAAGCAAGGCGATCAGCGGCCGCGGCGCCGTCAACCAGCACAGCATCACTGCCGTGCGTCGGGAGCAGGAGCGCGAAGACGCCGCAGGGACACAAGCAAAAAATGCGCTTCTGCACCTGCCCGTGGCGATGGCTATCACAAAGATTGTGAAGCATTTCCCAGAGGACCGTTTCAACGTGCACGTCGACCACCTGCTCGACGAACTCATCAAGAAGCTGCGCACAAAGAATGACAAGCATCGGGAGAGCGCGCGCCGAATTATTGGCGCGATGCTGCAGGAGACGGGACCATCCAAGCTGAAGTTCGTCGTGACAAAGCTGAAAGACAACCTCGCCCATGGTTACCAGCTCCATGTGCTCGGCTACACAGTCGTGACGCTCCTGCACCAGCTCTATGAGCCGAACGGCAAGCTTCTACAACCGTCCAAGTCCTCCTCGTCCACTGCAGTGGTCCCCTCCTCCCACCCGCCCACACACGGCGCTCCTCACGATCCGGTGCAGGAAGCCCTTAAGGGGTCAAAGAAACATCACCGGCGCGACAACTCGTCACCGCCGCCGTCGCGCCGGCAGCGCATGGAGAAGGCTTCGGACGACAATGACGGCAAGAGCGATACCGACCCACCACCAGACGCGGAGGTAGACCCGGACACCGCCGTGGAGCGCGCGGAGGAGGCGCTATTGCGAGAGCTTGGCACTGCCACGCACGCCGGGTTCGACTACCGGTACGGCGTTGACTGCCTCACTGAGGTGCTGAACGACCTGCTGCTCATCTTCCTGGACGACTACCTTGGCGAAGTGGGGGTGCAGAAGGAGCAGGTGGAGGTGATGAGCACCATGGTGGAAGTGAAGCGCAACCGGGCGCTGCAGGGCTTCGCTTTTCTCGGCAGGCACTGCGACGCCGCGACAGTTATGGAGGCGTTCCTTCACCGCATCACGTGGGTGCTCACACCACCATCCGACGCGGCCATCAGTGCGGGGGAGCTGCATGGCAGCGCCCGAGCCCGCGCGTTGCTGGTGCAAGAAATGAGGAGCAAGTACAGGACCGTCAGCAAAGGCGGGAGTGCAGATCTGATTTTTGTGAACAAGGTGCGCCTGCTCGCCGTACGCGTTGCACGCTCGCTCATGGCAAACCCGACGATGTCAGTGGAGAAGTCGTTTGAGCAGGTGCGCCGCTTGCTCGACCAGCACAATCGCACGCGTGAGGAGAAGATCGCCGCGTTCGAGGCGAAAGATGGCACGCGTCGCATCCGCGGCAACGCGCACCTCATCCTCCACGCGGCAGACCGCCAGAGCCGCAAGGAGCAACTGGATCAGAACTACCTCGTCGCCCCAGTGCCGGAGCGCGTCGACGTCGATTTCAGTGCTCAAACCGTCCTCGCCACTCAGCAGAAGCAGAAACTGCGAGTGTACCGCGGTCGGTACGGAAAGGAGGTAGTCGAGGCGGCGAAGAACTTCTACCGCGAGGACCCGGTCACCGCCGTCGTGCTCGATACCCTCGACGAGTTCCTCTTGAAGTTTCTGCTCAGCGTGCTAAAACAGGTGCTGGGGATCGGCAAAGAGAAGCGTTACTCGAAGGCAGCCATGAGGCTGGACATGCTGCGCCACCACCGAGCGCAGCAGCAAAAGTGGAGGATCGATGGGGAGGACAGTGCGACGTCAGAAGACGACGAGGCTGTCCAAGAGCAAGAGGACCACGTCGATCAAGCGCAGGAGACTCACACAACACGCAATTCGGAGGAAGAGGGTGAAGAAGAGGGCGGCGCAGCGGGCACCGACGCTGTTGAGAACAACGAGGACGTGGACGGGCTGGGGTCGTTTGCGGAGGCGCAAGCAGTGGCAGAGGGGGACGCGAAGCATGTCACCCGTCAGGCGCGTGCCGAGACACAGCTGGCAACGGCCCTCCTAGCCCCCGGAAGCGACCTCACAGTCACCTTCACACGCGAGCACCGTGGCCTGCTTGAGTCGCTCGTCCCCGCTGTTCTCACGTGCCTGCAGGGCGAAGGCAGCGACGCGGTCGTCGCGAACGCACTCGATTGCCTGCTCGCGCTTGTCTCACTGCGGCCACCGCTCGACGCGGTCAACGGGCTGCAGAAGGAACTCTTCGAGACCGTGACCAGTTTCATTGAGCGTGGCTCCGTCATCAAGCAGCGAGCCATGCGCCTCACGGCAGCCATGGTGGCTCACCAAAAGTACGTCGTCTCGGAGTCCAACGCCGTTCAGCTCGTGAAGCTCGTCCGTGCTGAAGTGATGGAGCGGAATGAATACATGTCCGTTTCCCTTAGTCTTCTCTACGCCATCCTCGGCAAGCACGTGCATATCGCTGAAATTTACGACTTGATGGACATCATCACAGAGCTGCTGCTGCACTGGAGTGCGCATCGCGTCATTCGGCGCCGCTGCATACTCATCCTTGTCCGCTTCCTGTTGGAGTACCGCCTGACACCGGAGAAGTTCAAGTCACACATTGACCTCTACTGCCGCAACCTCGACTACCCGGAGCTGACAGGGCGCACGGCGCTGCTGGAGCTGCTTGACGCGCTCGTTCTGCGACTGCCCGCCGTGATCCTGCGCGAGGAGGCGCCAGTGTTGCTGGTGCCGCTAGCGGCGACGGTGACGGGCAGTGAATGGGTGGAGTGTCGCTGGCAGGCTGGCACCGTTCTCCAGCACCTGGCACGCTGCGCCGGCGTCGATGTGCTGGTCCCTATCTTGTCATCGTGGTTGGCCACCACGCAGTCGCGGGCGACGCGCAGCATGGGTATGCAGACATGGGCCGCCATTCTCCCTGGCCTGGCAGAGTTCTACGAGCTCAGCGCCGACCAGAACGGCGAGGACGAAGAGGGAGACGAAGACGCAGCAGCCGCCAAGGCGCAGAACCGTGCCGCCTTACAGGCCTGTTGTGCGTGGTCGATCTCAGCTGTGCTTGACGGATGCATGTTCGATCAACTGGCGGCCTCGCGCCGTAACAAGCAGCTCAATCAGCTGTCAGCGAAGTCACGTGAGAAGGTGGAGCTCGAGGGGTGGGCGTACATTTTCTATAGCTTGCGCGCCGCCGAAACAATGCTGACGGCGCTGCCACACGAGCTGTACCCGCTGTTGGCGCCACGTCTTCTACCCCACATCATCGAGGTGCTCCTTCTGCACACGCACCCGTGGGTGCGTGCGGTGGCGATGCGGGTGTTGCGAAACTACCTCTACATCTACGTTGAGCGCCACTGTCGCTACCTGCAAGAAGACGCGTGGCAGGCGTGGACGTGCCAGCAGGCAGGCAGCGACACGATCGAGGATGACGCCACGGCGAGCAAAGGCTGCGGCAACGTCTCTCTCGTATTCGTCACGGAAGTGGCCAACACGCCCTCAAAGGCGGCCGTTGCTCAAGCCTTGCAGACCCTCCAAGTCTTCTTCAGCCTCGTGAAGCGTCTCCTGGGTCTCGTGAGCACGTCTGATGTGGCCATGGAGACGTACAACGCCCACCGCGCCATTGCCAACCCGACTCGAAGCGAGTTACTCAAGGTCGCCATCTACGTGCTGCGAGCTCAGACCCAACTGGCGCTCTTCGCCCTGACACGCGCCGCCGCGGCCGGTCGGCACCGCTACCATCGAGATGTCCAGCAGCGTGTGCGCATCATGTACACGTCGCTGCAGCATCAACTCTGCTCCCTCACCTCTCCAGTGGTGCATCAGGAAAGCCTTGTGAACTACATGGTGCGCAGCACCACGCTGCTGCAGCTATTTGGCGGCTGGATGTCGGTGCTGCCACACGAGATGGCGGACACTCCCACTGACGGAGAGGCGCTACACCTGGACGACGGCATTTACAATGCCCAGGTGCGGTGGCTGACGCAAACCCAACTCTGCCCGGCAGCGTTGCTACGCAAGTGTGTGGTGCCGTTGCTTGGGCTAGGGCTGCGAGCGAAGCCAATCTCCGAGGAGATCTCACTCGTTGCCTTTCAGGTGACGGGGGTGGTGGTGCAGCAGCTGGAGGAGCGCCGCCACGAGCTGACCGCTTTGGTTTGTGCGAGTGAATCGATGGAAAAGAACGACGACGAGGCGCCGTTAGGCAAGAAGCGACCGCGCTCTGCGACGGCGCTGGACACAGTTGACGTCAGTGACGAAGCGGATGCCGCTACTGGTCGTGTACCCTTGGATGCGGTGCTCGCTACACTCAATATGCAGCTTGCCAACATCAGCGGCGCTCGCCGCGATCAGCAAGTAACACAGAACACGAAAAAGGCGCTGAAGCGCAGCCGTCGACAGATGGCGCTGGAGGAACGCAAGCAGACGCAACAGTCCCGCTGCCGCACGGCCTCGTCCCGGAGAGGACGCAAAGAAGTACTTGTAGTGAAGAACGCGCCAACGACGAAGACGTACCGCCGCAGCGCGTAGCGCCTCTCCCCACGAGCAAGAGGGAGGAAGTGACACACGGGTTTGGGCAGCAACACAGTCAACGTTGCTCTGAGCTCGCGCTGGCGGCAGCGTGTGGGCGGGACGTGCGTTCCTTTACTACGCTACACCTCTTTCGCTCCCCTACTAACGCACCAACAGACACACCAAGCAAGTCGGGAAAAGGGTCAATGCACAGGGTCAGGTGTGCGTGCACAGAGGGAATCAGATTCCGGAAGCGCGCACTCTGGAGCGCTTGCCTCACCAGCCCATCCCCTGCATTGGGCACGCTCACTGACAACGCCATTCTCTTTCCGGCATGCCACGCACTCGTTGCCATTGGCGCGTCTCTTTTTTCTTTGTTTTCAGTTGAGGTTTTATAAAGTTGTGCTCGCATTGCTCTCTTGTTGGTTGGCTGGTTGGCATTTTTGGAGTGGAATTGGTGCGGACTCGCGTAATGGTGACTGTCTCCCTCTCGTATGTTAACACCCTCTAGTCGCATAAAACAGAACCGCGTGCTTGCGTCAAGACTGGCGGCACTCCTCAGCTTAAAACAACAGGCAGGAGCGACAGAACATGCAAGAAGTCATACGAGGCGTTTGTTTCTTTTACTCCTGGAGAAGAACTCCCTGCTTCTTTCCCTTACTCTCGCCCTTCACTCCAGTGTGCGCATTGGGTGCAGATGTGCAGGCTACACTGGAATAGCATCTGGGGGTAGGAGTAGAGATGACAAGAGTAAGCGCTTTCACGGGCTGGGCTGTTTCCTTCTCGCCAACACTTCCCTCATTCGGGAGGTGTGAGGGGGAGGCGACTAACGCTACCCCACCCTCATCACGCCTCTTTTCCATCGCCTTTATGCTTGCTTTGTGCTCTCTTTGACTCTCCCCCCCCCCTGTCGTGCAACTCGCTTACTTACATTCATATCAACAACAAAAACTCTGTTGGTTTCGGATATATCCGCCTCACTCTCTCGGGGGAACCGGTTAGTGGCAGAACGGGAGTCATTGAACAACCTACAGTGGACCCCGTCGCTGCGTCAGCATCACCTCCTCCTTCACGCACCGCACGGGTGGCCAGCAACACGAAACAAACGAACAGCGGGAAAAGACGGTGATATCGCTACAAGAAAAAGATAGCGCGGGTGTCACATCTCAGCTCTGGCAACGAGTCCACGGCCGCCGAGTGCGTTGCCTGTGGCGCCCTCTGCGCGTATACGGTGACAGTAGCGCTGGCCTCTTGGGTTTGGGGCGGATATCGCATCTCTCCGGTCAAGCCGCTTGTCCTTTTCTGTTGGTGTTTCTAGAAAAGGGTTGCTGTTGTTGTGTCTATTTCGTGTGTGTGTGGGGGGGGTGCCTGGGTGTGTGTTTCTCGTCGTGTAGTGTAGACTTCCCCGTGTCCTCAGGTACGGGTTACTTTAATAACTCCCATACATACATTACGGCGCCTGCTCTTAGCTGAGTCACTCACCTGGACGGGCAGAAGCAAGCCTACCCTGCTCACCTCTTTCTTCCCCTCTCCCGATTGTGAGGCTCAGCAACTCGTGGACTCGCTCGGTTCTTTCTTGAACAGCAAGAGAAGGGGGTGGTGGGCAAAATGCCGGCAAAGAGGCTGAACCCAGCGATGGCAGCGTCTAGCACGGCAGCGCATCCCCCTCGCCGGCGCTCCTCAGCGCTATTAAGCAGCAACACGAATGGCAGTGAACGGTGGGTGAGCGCGGCATCATTTCCACCAGTGGCAACGGTCGTCCCACTACCAGTGAAGAAAAGTGGCCTCAAGTCGCTTACCTACAGCAGCGGCGATGCCAATGCACCTCACGTCGGCACCAAAGTCCTAGCAGCCACCGCCAAGGCGGCTCCCGCACGATCTCGAGCGGCCGCCTCCGTTCCGGCGAATCACACGGCATCGCCGCCCGCCGCTCCCGAGTTGGTGCCATCTCGATCTCCCGCAATTGCACCGATGGTCCAACGCGCGCCAACTCTCTCCAACAGATCCGCCGCGAGTATAGCCCATGCTGCTCGTCGACCGCGTTGCAGCAGCAGCACGCCCAGTGTCACTGCCCCACCAGCCACTGTGGACGCAGCCGGGGTCTCACCTGCTGTCGCGAATGGAAGCTCCAAGACGGGGTTATTTACAGCATCGACAGCTCCTCCGTCACTCCCAACAGCCAAGCACGCCAGCCACTACGCGTACATCGGCACTAACTTCGATGCTGCGCCACCGACTTCGACTAGCTCTTGCACAGAAAATCCTCAGGCCAACTGGAGTGTTCCAGCAAGCGGTCCACGTCGTCTATCCTCGGCCTCCTCCAACGCTACCAAAGTCATGACCAGCGCGTCAGGTGCAGCAGCGACTCCGTCAGCGCCAGTCCCTGAGGCCTCTGCAAGCCACGCTGGCCCCAGAGATGCACCGGCTCCGCGTCAGCGTGCTAACGAGTCCACAGCTTCCACTTCGAAGCCAAACGGGCAGTTGACGCGCGCCGCAGCTCCGTCAACCGACTCCGCGGCGGCGCCAGGTGCTTCATCGTGTTTAGTGGCACAGGCGTCCCTCAAGCCAAGCGTGTCCTCGAGTGCTACTGGCAAGAAAGTGATACGTCGTGCAGTCACCGGGACAGACACGAGTGGGTTACTGAGCACCACCACGACGTCACGGCGGCCCTCCCTCAGCGGCACCGCTACGGCTGACAACACAACCGTCCCAAAGCGTGCCTCGTCTGTTTTACTGCCTCAGCCACAAAGCAGCGGCGGCGCAGTGCCTACATTGGACGCTGAGGGGGCGCCCTCCACGACTCTGAACACCGCGCGCACGACCGCACCAACGGCTTTCAACACACCAACGAATGCAGGCAGCACAGTTTCTGGCAGAACCACCGCCCGCCTCTCCCGCGGCCCTGTCGTCTTGGAGGAATGGGCGCGCAGCATCATCAAGCCCGGGGACGAGAAGCTCCTGTACTGGACAAGGGTAGCAGGCGCAACAAGCTGTGGCTTTACTCGCACGTCATCCGGCATCGGCATGAACAGCACCGCGGCAAGCGCTGCTCGGCAAGCGAGCACGCTTCGAAGCTTGACGAACGACACGCAGCTGCGTCGTGCCCAGAAGACGGTGCTCCGGCAACGGCACACCGAAACATCCACGCCGAGTTGGCGCAGCACCAAGGCTGCGTCAGTAGGTGCCGGCAGCGTAGCCTCAGTAGCATCTGGCGGCTCTGACTCTCGATTCGGCTCCACCGTGAAACGAAGCGGCGTTTCTCTGCTGCGCCGCCAACAGGAAGGTAAGGACCGGCAAAGGTCGCTCACGGCGACAATGGCAACACCAACAGGTGGTAACCGGGGGAGCGTCGGTGACGGACGTGTGTCGAACACAAGCGCCGCGGTTGGCTCTGCCTCCCCAACCCCGTCGCGTATTTCAGAGGCCTCCACCAACACAACGATGAGAGGCAATGGTCGCCTCAGCGGCAGTGGCGCACGCCCTCTGCTTGAGCAGCTGCCTGGCGGCGCATTTGTGCAGGCGGAGGTCATTGGTCAGCGGCGCTCGCCGTCTCTGAAGCTTTTTGCGAAGCCGTCACCACGAATGATTTCAGCACCGAACCCTCGCGGCAACACCGGGGCGCCTGGATTGAAGACCACCTTCGGCGTCAATGATGGGCCCTACTACGTGGGCAACGAGGAACTCACGAAGCTGACGTGGGTACGCGAAGAAATGCTGCGCGCCTTAATGCAGTCTGCCGCACCGCTGGCGATGTCAGCGGCGACGAAAGAGAACAGCGCCGCTGTTGCAGTCGCCTCGATGCCAAACCCAAAAGATGGTGGTAATGCAAACATACTGGAGAGCTCTTCGTCATCGCTGCTGACGATGCACTTCGACCCAGTGGTAAGCGGGACAGCTCGGGCGTCGCCGACGTCCCTGTCTGTAGGGAAACGGCCACGACAGCGTGTGTACAGCGTAGACCTGCGTGGCGGCGCGAGTAACGACGATCCCGCCCCGCCTATGCAGCCGCCTGCGGCAGGCGTAGCGCAGCCCCGTGGGAGGCTGGTAAGCAGCGGCACCACTCCCGTTCTCGCCTCTTCTATTCGTCAGAAGCCTGGTAACTCTGTTTCTCTTGCTTGTCCAGCGCCAACGAGCACCCCCACGGGAGTCGGCACTACTCTGGTCCCTACATCTGCTCGCCCAACCTTGGACTCCAGTGCGGTCGTGGCTGGCGAGCCGCCGCCGCCGCTGAGGCAGCGGGGGGAGCGCCAGCCGCGGCGTCCAGCTGTGCTGGTGGCTCTATCCAGTCTTCAATCACCCGGCACGGTCGCTGAGCGAGTGCGACTGGAGTTTGTGCGACAAGAGCAGAAGCAATCTACCGCAGTCCCTACCGGGAAGAAGAAGGCGCCGGTACCTTCATCGGTGGTCACTGCGATTCAGCGTCCCACGGCCATATCCATCAACGCAGCTACGCGGCTCCTCCTACTTGACCCGCTCTTTCCTCTCATCAGCGAGGAGAACTATCAGCGCCTCGTATTGCAAAACGACGAGTACACAGCTCGCAAGGCGCTGCTGGCCCACATCGCCGCAACACCGGGGGCGGCGACGGCGGTATCGCACCCTTATGGGTCGCCGTCCCCGGTGCCGCCTCTCGACGTTGGCAAGAAGCCGCGCAAATCAGAGGCTGAGGCGCCACGTGCGGCGCGAGCGTTAGAGACGGATCTGGCAGAGGCCGACGAACCAGCTCCTGTGCTGCCACTCACGGTGGCCGTGTTGGCGCCTACTCAAGTTGTCGCAATAGAAACTGGAGCAGCAGCAGCACCTCTGTCCCCTTCCGTGTCCCCGCCCAACGCGGCAATCATCGGCAGTACCCCACCTCGTCGACCATCTCTGCAGCACGGTGGACCGGCCTTGTACGCGACCTTTTCACCTCCCCGCGTCACGTCGCCGCCAAACGCTTCAAATCTCACCTCGCCCATTGCCGGCTCCGCGGCGGGGTTCGGCGGCACTACATCTCCGGCACATGACAGCAGACTGCTCGTGAATGCCGTGATGCCGACTGAGAAGCCGGGATCCATCAAACTACTGGCCGCAGGCAGTGCGTGGTACGCGGTGACTCGGGTATCGGAGTCGACGCCGTCCAGCACTATTCAATCCTCCCTCCACGCGGGTCTTCTAGCGACTGCCTGCGGTGGGGGCGCAGCACGTGGCACCAGCAACTCCCCAACTCGCCCGCGCTCCACCAGCCCCATGGCGAGCTGCTCATCTTTGCGAAGCGTCACTCGCCGCGGCTCGCTGCTTCAAGGCCTGCAGCAGCACCTCCCGCACCAGGCGACAAGGACAGTTGCCTCCAACCACAGCGACAGCATTAGTGACGAAGACAGCACCGCTTCCGACGAGGCAGTTGATCTGGCTGAAGCGGAGCTTCGCAAGACGCTGCCGCACTGGGGCCCGTTCCGCACCTCTCACACCGCGGCATCGTCCGCTTCCGATATTCTCTGGCAGAAGCGCGCCACCAACCCAGGCACAAGCCCTGGAAGCACCACCGCCAGTACCACCACGCCAACAGCAGCTCGCAAGACCAAGTCGGCGCATGAAGAGACGGTCCCGGTGGCGTCGTTGACCGATTCGACACCGAGCCTTCTCTCCATGGCGCTGACCCTCTCGCCGGCCATGGCGAAGGAGCTGCAGGCCTACGTGCATGAATTTCTCAAGCGCTACCGCGGCGCTGACTCGGTAACCGCGGAGGAGATGGGGCCGATCCCGAAGACGCCTCTGGCGCTGCAGCGCGCGATTCGCCATAGCCTCCGCTTATCAACTGAGAGTAGCGCGAGCGGCGTGGGCGACGAGGAGGCCGTGGAGCTCGAAGATGCCCTGGACGACGGCAGCTACCACAGTCAAAACGTTCAGTACATCCTGGGTCTCATGGGGTCGCTGCTGCAAGGGGAAACCTCCTTCTGTGAGGACGACGACGCGCGAACAGCGAGTGGGGCGCATCTGCGAACTGCTGCAGCGGAGCGACACAGGAAAGAGCAAGTCACCAGCGCCGAGCTGATCGCGGCGGTGATGGGACGGCCCCTCTCGTCGACCGTTGAGGATACAACAGAGGGCGCTGCCTTGAATTACACCAGAAATGACACCAGTCGATCTGCGGCGGCGCGGCCGCTGTTGAAGCTGCACGATCCTGAGCTGCGCGCCGTAGAACTCCTGTTCGTCAACGGCGCACCTTAGGAACGCGCCGACAGCGAAAGGGCGTCGAATTGGCTGGTGGCCGGGTCGGCTCGCGGGAGAGAGGACCTCGTGTAGAGGGCATATGCCGTGGAGACGCGCACTCGCGTACATTGCCACTGGCCCACGTAAACGTTCAACCCTTTAGACTACATGAATGCCGCAGCGGCGTAAGCACAAAAGAACGGAACGATTAAACAACGAGGGGACATTGGCCACCATGTACGCACGCCAAGCGGCGCTGCCTATCCCACCCCCCACCCCTCCTCCGTCACTCGCATTTCCTGCGAAGTTACTTCTATCGATGACGCGCACTAAACACACGTGCGCGCGCAGATACTGAAACAAAACGACGCGCAGAGCACAGCTAATTGCACCCCCAGTCTTACTCTTCTTCGCACCCCCTCCCCTCTTCCCGAGAGAGAAAACCTCGGCATTCAACTCTGCCACTCTCTCCCCCGCATCTGTCAATGCATTGACGATCTCCGTCATCCACGATAAGCGAGTTCAGTACCTGGAAGAGCGTCTTCTATTTTCTTTTGTCTCCCGCCCTCATGCTTCCATGTGTCAAGTCCATCGCAGTTTTTGCCGCTGCGCGCTCGCCATTGTCGACAGCTCGCCTCGGTGCAATGTGGTACAACCGCCACAGAGGCACTGCTCTTCTGCGCGTTCGTAGCAACGGGGGCTCGTGCACCTCTAGCACCGCGGCGGTGATCACTCAGCGCCGCTTCATTGGTCCTCGTCAGTACTCACCGAAAGGCTACCGCGAGGCTGCCGGACGCGCACCGATGTCGTTTGAGTTTGGCGAGGAGTGCAATAACCTTGCCAGGGCTGCGCACCAGACGAAGAACTACGGCGACGCCATCAGCCTGTACGATAGGGCACTGACAATGCGCCGCGAGAAGTATGGGCCAATTCACGAAAAGTGCGCCGCTACACTTCACAACATCGGCCGCGTGTTTATCGACATGAAGGAGTACGGCGCTGCGGAGAACGCCTTCACAGAGGCGGCCGCTATCTACGAGCAAGTGGAGGGGGACAAGTCACTCAAGTACGCGGAGTCGCTGGAGCTGCTCGCGCTCTGCTACACGCACCTCAAGTTCCTTGACGAGGCAGAAAAGGCTTTCAAAGACAGCATTCGCATCTTTCGGGATGAGTGCTACAACTACGGCAGCAATTCATGGCTGCCAGACGACAAGACTCCACCGGCGGAGCCGAACAAGCACCCGCTCTCGTCGGCAGCGCACGCTCTGGCCGATTGCGCGGCCCTCTTCCTGTTCCGTCGCCAGGAACACCAAGCTGTCGCCTTCCTCGAGGAGGCGCTGGAGATACGCCGCTTCCTGTACAGTCGCCACGTCAAGTTCCGCCCGATGATTGCGCAGACGCTCAACAAGCTCTGTGAGCTCAAGAAGTCGCTCGACGACGCCGTCGGCGCGGAGATGTGCATTAGTGAATGCTTGCAGATCTGCATCGAAACACTTGGGCGCGATCACCCAGCGACAGCGCAGGCGACAAGCAGCAAGGCAGGACTGCTCGCCGCCAAGAAGCAGTTCCGCGACGCCCTACGACTCTACGAGGAGAGCGCGACCACCTACGCCGTGGCGCTTGGCAAGGATGCCCCGCTGTTTGGGCAAGAATTAATGAAACTCGGCCGCTGCCAGGAGTTGTGCAACGACTTCGTCAGCGCTGAAAAAACGTTCCAGCGCGGCGTTGAGATCATCAAGAAAGGCTTTGGCACGAACAGCCCCCAGCTGGCGGAAGCGAACACTTTCTATGGGTCGTTGCTGGCCCGCAAGCTGGAAATCGACCAAGCTGTCAGCATGTTCCGCGACGCCATCCGCATTCGCAAGAGTGTGGACAAGAATGATCCGCAGTTGGCATACCTGTACCAGAAAATCGGGGACGCCTACGCAATGCGGCGGGAGCCCCACGCCGAGGCATACTTTCTACTTGCTGTAGATGCCTTTAAGCAGAACGCCACCATTGAGCCGCTGCAGCGCACGTACATGACGGACGTTTTGGACGACTTGGGGCTCTTCTACCTTGACTTCCAGCACTACGAGAAGGCGGAGAAGTGCTTCAAGGAGGCCCTTGACACTCGCATCACGATGCTCGGCGAAAATCATGCCACAGTGGCGTACTCGTACAGCAACTTCGCGCTTCTGTACCTGCAGCGGCAGGACTACGCCAACTGCGAGAAAATGGCGGCGGCGGCGCTAGACATGTACAGCAAGACCGCCCGCTCCAACGTGCTGGCTCAGGCCGACGTGCACACAACGCTGGGTCAGTGCTACCACCAGCAGAGTCAGTTTGCCAAGGCGCTGGAGATGCATGAGAAGGCTCTCAACGTGCGTCGCACGCGCGGCGACACGACTGAGACGGCTGTAGCAGAGTCACTCAACCAAATAGCGCGCGTCTACGTTACGATGAAGCGCTACGGCAAGGCATACCGCCACGTCAAGGAGGCACGGCGACTTGTCTGGCAGTTCAACGTGGAAATCACGCAGCCGCTGCGCAATGAAATTGCCAAGACGGAGCAAATGATTCCACCCATTGAAGAGTGGACGAACGAGGAGCGAGCCGAGGCACAGGTGAAGATCGGGGATGGTAACGCGCCTGGCGGCGGCAACGCGTCCACAACCGCCACCAGCGCCTGAGAGAATGTGGTTGGACAGCGGTGGGGTCCAACGAGGCGTGCGAGAGAGTGTCTCTCCGCTCCATTCTCAAAGAGGAGGAAGAGATTGACACGGTGGAGAGGAGGGCGGAAAAGCGGCCGCGTATGTTCCCTCCTCCTTCTCCCCCGTCTTCCTCCTCCTCCTCGCTTTCCTTATCTCCGACCTTCCATACGTATGGGCGCTCTCTCTCTCTCGGCACTCTGACACGCCCACACACACACACACACACAAACAAATATGCGGTCAGGAAACGTGAACTGACGAAGAAAAAGAGCACATGTGATACTGATGTCTCCTCTGCAGATCATCGCCTTCCCACATGCGGTGAGTTAAACATGAGCAGGAGAAAGTGAACTGGACTTGTATCAGAGGCGACCAAAGAACTCCGTGCCATATGTAGTACCCCTACTTATACTTTCGCCCTCTCTCTCTACTGCACCCCATCTCTCGTCGCACTCGGCCCGGGTCTGCATGCCATGCCTGCTACGGTCACCGCGTATCTCGTCCTCTACGTTTTTCCCTCTTTGGGTGTCGAACATTGTCCAAAGAACTGCTCTGCGCATCTGCGTCAGTGGTCCTACAAGAGAAGTCTGTATTTCTCCCAGCCTCCTCTCGCCTTTCTATTGAGCATCTCTCTACTGCTACTACGGGCTTCTCCGTCATGTCGAGTACAAACCGCTACCCGGCCCTGCCGAGCCGCATGACGCTCATCGCCTTCAAGACACGTCTGAAAGGCGCGCAGAAGGGGCACAGTTTGTTGAAAAAGAAGGCCGACGCCCTGGCACTGCGCTACCGCATAGTGATGGGTGAGCTGCACTCAGCGAAGCTCGATATGGCGAACCAGATCAAGGGCTCCTACTTCACCATCACGCAGGCACAATTTATTGCTGGAGATATCAGTCTTGCTGTGCAGGAGTCGCTCAAAATCCCGACGTACCGGATGGAGTTGCAGGTAGAGAACATTGCTGGGGTACAGGTACCAAGCTTTCACACGCAGAACGGCGACGCCGCCGAAGGCCAGCGCACTGCGACGGTGGCCGCCGCAGGCTCTCTCACAACTGGCCTGGGTAAGGGTGGTGAGCAAATCAAGGAGGCATACTTCGCCTTCCGGCAGACTCTATCGCTTCTCGTCAAAATAGCGTCACTGCAGACGAGCTGGATTACGCTAGATATCGCTCAAAGAGTGACGAACCGCCGCGTAAATGCTCTGGAGAAGGTAGTCATTCCACGCTTGCAGAACACTCTCAGCTACATCACGTCGGAGCTAGACGAGCAGGAGCGTGAGGAGTTCTTCCGACTTAAGATGGTGCAGAAGAAGAAGAAGGCTATGGCCAAGATCCAGCAAGCCGCGCGCGACGCTGAGACGGTAGCCCTCGCGGAGGAGCGGACGCGGCAGCGCAACCTCCTCATGGCCCAGTACGACGGTGGCGTCGTCGAGGCAGACATGGTAGTGTAAAGCGTTATGGGGCACACCGACGCGCAGACGAGCTGTTTGAAGGAAAAGCACATGTACGGTATTTTTGGCGAAATGAAACTGGTCGAAGAAGAGGGCCCATCTCGCTGCCTTCTCTCCTTTGGCATCCCCGATGACGATGGCATATTTTCTTGGCTAAGCAACCGCTTATCGACTCTCTCATGGTGTGTGTGCGTGTGTGTGTGCCTCTTGACGATGCCAATCATTGATTTTTCCGTGAAGGATGGTGTGCCTGTTGATGTTCTTTTTTCCTTTCGGGGGCCCGTATGTTTGCTTTGGAGAAAACCCCCGATGGCAACACACACACACACCTCCACGTGCTGCCAGGGCCCGGCGCCCACCCACCCACCCCCTCCACTCCGTGTGAGGAGCCCAGGCAGCCCCCTCTCCCTCTTCCTGGCACTGCAGAACCACCTCTGGTCAGGATAAAGTCAAATACCTGTGACACAGGGAAGTCAAAGCACTTCATCGCTGCTGATGCCGGCGGTCAAGTCCTGGATGGCGGTGCATCAGAGAGATCTGCTACAACCCACAGGCCTGCACTACCCATGTGCTGGGCAGAGTGTCAGCACGGCTCGAATGCATCTCATCCGGCCCTCGCTGCCCATTGGCGTGGGATATCTGAACCACTCCGAGGGATGCACAGCGTGGGGACCGGTGTGATGAGAGCGACTGTGAGGCAGCTAGTGAGGCGGGGATAGGCAGAGTGTGAGGAAGGGGCCGTGCTCTGATGACTGAGCCGGCGCGTTGCTCCAGGCCGTGCGTCTACGGCTATTTCGCACCACGCAACGGTCCCCTGTGCTAGGTCGGGGCGGAGTGAAGTTTAGCTCATATTATACGGCAGAGAACGGCCGCGTGGGAAAATTTATTGAAGCAGGTGCTTAGGCTCCTCTTCCTTTCCTCACCCGCCTGGGTACACTCTACTAAGGAAGATGAACCGACCAAAAGCGCGACGCAACAAGGTGAAACAGGAGCAATGGACAGCCTCCAGTCACTGTATTTCATTCTCAAAGTGCGGTCAGAAACTTGGGCGTGGACGGAAGAGCTACGCCTACGTCTTCCTTATCGTTGTCTCTCAGTTTCGAGAAATCACAGCAATGCCAGAGAAACAAGTGGGCTCCATCCATGGTGGGAGGGGACGCTACTGTGCGCTTCGGTGGCGACGCGCCATTGCACATGATGACTTGCAGTTGCCGTGACGCTAGCTGCGCATCTTGCTTCCTCGCAACTGCCTGGAAGAAGTCCTACATGACTCTGTCCATCCATGGCCCTTTTTTCTTGCCGCAGCAGCATCTCTTTATTGCTCTGCAGCCTTGCTTGGTTGTTGTGCGCCACAGGCCAACTAAGCTTCGACTTCAGTGCACCCTTTCTCTTGGTATTTGTGCCTGAGCCCCGTCCATCTCGTGCAAACCAGTCGACTCACTCCGCCCACCCACCCCCCCCGCCTCTCCCTGAACCTTTCCCCTTTTCCTCACCACATCCCTTACCTGTTCTTCACCCACTTCACTGGTGCCTTCTTTGAGTCTCTCCGTTAACCCCCCCCCCTCTATTCCTTTCCCCATACGAATCCCCGCAAGCCAGGAATCTGTCAAGTGCGCACACGGGCCGAAAAGAGCAGGAGGACACTGCCTCGTGAAAAGGCAGATAACCACACCTCCCCTTCTTTTTCTTTCATGGTCTCTCTCCCTCTCGCGCGCCTCTTCATTGCTGTCTCTCCACGTGTCTGCAGTATTAGGCGCCTGGCCACCATAATCACCACTATCAGCGTCATCGCCCTCCTTTCTCTCCCCTGGCACTCGTCTGCATACCTCCTTTATGACCCTACTCTTGCTCTTGTTTGTGATGGTGATAGTGCTATTCAGGTAAGCATTTTTCGAGTCTTGCACAGGCCCTTCCTCCCTCCCCTTTCATCCTCTCAAGCCTTGTCTGAGCGCCCCAACAACAACCCCTCCATCCCCCAATCACCCTCTCTGCGTGTTTCCTCTCTCTCTTTCTTGGTTGTGTTCCTCGTTTCCTGTTTCATGCAACCCTCCCACCCCCCCCCCTCTCCTCACACACACGTACACACACCCTTGTCTTCTTGTGTTCTTGTTGCTGTTGTTGATGGGTGCTTGGCGACTGCCTGTCAGTATCTGTCCACGTGCCTGTGTGTGCCAGCTCTTTTCTTTTTCCAAGTAGCCCCCCCCCCCACCACCACCACCACCCCGGCAGCACTCTCCATTGCGGTGCTTATTGTGCACCACCACGCATTTTCGTACATAGTCGGCTGATTCCCGTTGCCCTGGCCCTCATCCCCACCCCCCACTTGGACGGCTCACACGCATCACTATGCCCCTTTTCAATAACGACAATGATGAGAAGGCGCTCAAGGTCATGAAGGCAGGGGACATCCTGCATTACGACTACCGCCCCGCTGATCAGCAGAGCGGCAGTGGGGCCAAGCTGAGCGACACGTTCCGCGTGGTGCAGTGGAACATTGAGCGCGGCACCAAGCTAGAGGCCATTATTGCCGACTTGAAGGCTCTTCACGCTGATTTCATTGTGCTGCAGGAACTTGACATCAACTGCCGCCGCTCCAACTATGTAAACGTGCCAAAAGAAATTGCCAAGGCTCTAAAAGCCGAGCTGTACTTCGCGTGCGAGTTCGAGGAGCTGGACTCAGCCCTACGAACCCCTATGAACGCCGTCGGGCCACGGTCGCAGCCGGTGCTGGAGACGGAGGCTTCACCAAACTCTGGGAGAAGCGACGGCAGCACCCTCAAGTCGTCCAAGAGGCATCACTTCCACGGTAACGCGATCCTTAGTCGCCATGTCACGCTGCGCGATCCGACCGTGGTTCCGCACACCAACCCCATCATGTGGGACGAGGCAGGTCATCGGTACAACGAGCCGCGCCGAGGGTTTCGCAGTGCGCTGCGTGTCCGCGTTGACGCAGCAGACCGCACCTCGGCCCAGATGGCGCCGTTGTACATCTACTGCTGTCATTTTGAGGTATTTGGCGGATGCCTCGCGCGTGTGCGACAGCTGGCGGACTGCATGGCCGACATGCAGCGTATCAGACACGTGTCAACGGTGGTGAACGGCACGAATTCGCGGCATCCAGTCTTCCTCCTTGGTGGGGACTTGAACACCTTTGCGCACGGTATTGTGCGCCTTAGTTGGCGCTACGGAACTGGTCGACTCCGGTGGCTCAGCTTCGGTGAGTGCGAGGCGTGCTGGCTGCAACGGAAGGTGCTGGGGCGCAACATGCAGTTCCTGGAGGCCGGTTGCTGCCCTCTGTCGTACCGTTTCCTGGCGTACGCTGTCTCGTGGGCGCGTCAGCTCTTGTGCAACAACTCGCTGGTGTGGCACTACGTTTACGGCTTCACCAAAGCGGAACAGCAGCGCATGGCTAATGCGGACTTGTGCCTCTACGACCCCTCGGACAAGGCCACTTCCATCACGCTTGACAATGCAGCCTACCACGGCTTCGTGCGTGGGAAGCTCGATTGGATGCTGTTGAGCAATCTGCAGCCGCGCCCATTCCGCACCGCCCGAGACGGGGCTGAGCCAATCGATCTGGCTGTCCTAGAGAAGAACGGCAGCATCCTCACCACCTCGTACACCGCTCGCTACCTCCACTTCATCCAGGACAGCTCACAAGATGACGAGGCGGCAGCAAAGTCCGTGCCGGCGGACGGCTACCTCCTCTTCAACGAAAACTACACTGCCAGCGATCACCGCGGGCTCGTCATGACAGTTCAGCAAAACAACGGGCGGCCACAGGATGTCTACCCGTCAAACGGCGCCCCGTACACAACCAGTCGAGCAGCACTAGCCTTCTTCACTCTGACACGTGCGCTGCCCGTCGCGGCAGTCGCGCTGGGGCTCTATCACAAGTACAAGACGTCGCGCTGATACAATGACGTCGCACACTTGCCCCCTCCTCCCCCCCCCTCATGGTGGCGAAGCATTATCGTCTCTTTCTTCTTTTCTTCCAGACCACATGCACCTATACGAGTGTGACTCGGATGCGCTCAATCATAGCGGCCTTCTGTCGTCTGTGTGAGCGTCGGCCCATGCGGGGCAGCAGAGGAGGGAAAAAACGCCAAACGAGGCGCACACAAAAAGGGAAAAAAAAAGCAGAAAGTCTCTGAGGGCGCAGTGGAAGTAAAACTCACATAAGCCGAATGCACCACAGATGTCTGTGCGCCGCCGTTCGCTGTCACTCGTTGTCTTTTCTGTTTTTCCTGACTTCTGTTCCTCCGCGCGTCTCACAGTCCCTGCGCATTTTGTCAATACGGAAGCTGCCGTTGCGCCATCCTAGCCCCGCCATCAATCACCTCTTTGTTTTTCCCTCGAAGGCTCCGTCTCTGCGTTCCTTTTGCTCCTTTTACCGATCACCAACAGCACAGCTCGCCCTTTCAGCAACAAGACTGGGTTTTGTCTTATTCTTCCACAACATCCCCCCATCCCTCGACGCCAGCCACGTTCATCACTGCCGCTGTAAATGGTGAAGGGTCAGCCAGCAACACTGTACTTGCACTCGTGCGCCTGGCAGTACCTTTAACATGGGGGCGGTCGACGTTTTGCTTGTTTGACTTTCATCTCGTCTAGTTTGGCTCTTTTCTTGGGGGGGCTCGAACCTTCGTCTACCTCCTCTCCGTCACCCCCTCACCCCCACTCTCTTATCACTACATCAACCGTATGCGGCTTTTTCCTCAAGCACGACTCGGCGCCAACCCTGGTGATGCCGACCACCACCACCACCACCCCCTGGTCCGTGGCATCAGGGCTTAGTGCCGACTCGTTGCGGGGGGAACCGAGGGCCTGCAGCAGCCTGTCCTCCCGGGTACGGCTGTGCGGGCGCGTGGGTCAGCGCATTTTGGTGGACGATTCGGCAGATGTACGCACCCATCCACGGCTCTTCCGCTTGTGCCGCGTTGCGGTGAGGCGGAGCGTAATCCTGTGCCTGGCCTGCGCGGTATGCGGTGGCATTGCTGTGGGGCTGAACGATACCCAGCGGTGTTGGTTAGTCGGGCTCCTTGAAATAGCCACAGTGCAGCCCGAGGCATAGGTGAAGTGCGGCTGTATGCGTGCATTTGTGGACTTGCTCGTGTTGGTATAGACACGTTGGCAATCGAAAAGAGCGCCTCTCCACTATCAAATGCATCTCTTTCTATGTTTCTCTGAGTCTCCCCCCCCCCCCTCCCTCTTAGCTGGCACTTTCTTCCTTGTCTGTCGCGTGTTTCCTCTTAGAGAGCAAAAAGCCTAGAAACAACATCTCGTGTGTGTGGGTGTGTATTTCGTTGTTGATTTGTTTGTCTGCCTCGACATCTCCTGCTTGTTCGTGGATGCCTCGCTAGTCTTTCCTTTCTGTGTTGTCTCTGTGGTGCCTATAGGAGGCAGTGGACACGACAGCGCGTCATTTCACCGTTGAATGGGCATTGCATGGATCGTTTGTGTGCCGTTCTCTTTTAGCTTTGCACATTTGCCGCCGCGCGAAGAAAACGAAAAATGAGGCAAGAAGAGAGTTTTTTCTTCTCCATTCCCTCCACATGCCTCACCTCGCCGAGTCACGACCCAAAGTCGTTGCACTTGCGTGGCTGGGCGCTGTCTTTCCATTCTCTTTCTCGGTAACTCATCTGGGCTTCGACTCGCCATCTGCAACTACTACCCCTCCCTCTCTCTCCTGAGCGCTGCCATACCCCTCCGCCACAGGCACAAGCACAGCGGTGTGAATCACTAGGTGCCACGTAGAGCAAATCGCTCCCCCCCCCTCCACCTCTATCACCCCAAAAATTTGAGGACAGCATGCCTCGGCTCTCATTCTGGGCCGTTGGCGTGCTTGCCGGGTGGGGGATAACATATGAGGGTTACCATCACATCTACGTGCCATACCGAACCTCGCAGCTGGAGGTCGACCAACGGTGGGAGCGGAGTAAGATGCCGTACCACGACGCCATCCACGCCTATTCCCGGTTGCAGACAGTCATCGAGCAGCAGCTGGCTATGAGATCTTCTTCCCTGTCGTCTTCGTCGGCGAGTGCACGACAAGATACCTCGGTGTGGTACACCAACGCGGAAAAAATTCTTTTCTTCTGCGATGTGCAGCGTGTGCGTGCCCTGCTCCTGGGTCTCCCACACCACCTCATCACTGAGAAGGACCTGCGTGCGAAGCTTCAACAACTATCGGTCTGGGAAGCGCAGCACTGCACGGAGCTCAACTTTCGATCGGCTCCTCTTACCTTTTCGCAAGCGCTGCGGTCCGCTATGTGCTTTGTGATTTACCTGCTCTGCTTTCGCGTCCTCAGCCCGCTGCTGAGTGTGTGGAATGGCTCTGCGGGCTGGCAAGCCCGGCTCCAACACAGCGTGGCTGTTCAGATCGCCGAGGCCTTGGAGATAAAGGTGCTGCTGACAGTACAAGAGAGCGAGTCGTGCAACGTCAGCAGTGAGGTCGCCCGTGGGACATCTTACCGTTACATAACTCTTAACGCAACGCACTGGATCGAAGAAGTCGGCTTCTGGGCTTGCCCCAACAACCCACTCCTGCGTCATCGGTCTGTCAGCGCGTCAGCACCTGTGCAGAGTGAGGAAGTGGACGACTATCACTTGAAACTCCTACGTGGTCTCCCAATGATGACATGCTCCTCAAATGCCGCGCCACAGCACAGTGGCGCATTGAACTTCGCCTCACCGGCACTGCGCCAGCCGTGGTGCTACCTGTTCTGGTGTGGCCCCTCTGCTTCAGCGACCGCGTACGCTACGACATATGCTGAGCACTGGCGTCGGCTGGAGGCGCGGCAGCAGGAGTGTCTGTCAAGGGGAGGTGAAGACGACGAAGCAGCGTCACTGATGACGGCGACTGACGTCACATTCGGATACCCAATGCTGTCCAACACCGACCAACTTGAGTGCGAGGTAGATCATGAGGCACATTACATCCCTGTGGGGATCAGCGGATTGCCACGCGTCTTGTATGTGGACACAGCGCATGCAAAGGATGATGTGCGGCCGCGACGTACGCGCGAGGAGACGTACGCTCGCGTGCAGCAGGCACAATTTGCTCGTGCCCCCTCCGCGGCGCCCACGATGCGCGCACCGGCTGATTCGATCGCGGCCGTACCACAAACGTCATCCAGGTTGCACGAGTGGCAAGCCCACCACGGGCCTCCATGCTGGCTCCGGGTGTGGTGGGGCGGCGTCTACGGCGGGGGCCCTCGTCGGTCAAACGCCACTCTTCACTACCACCTGGGCCGCGCGAGCACGGTGGCCGAGTACGCGAGTGCCGCTATCGCGGCCAGCCAAGCTGCGGGAGCCTTCACTGCTGCTGCCGCCTCTGCGGTGTAATTGTGGAGAGACGCTGCGGCGGAAGTGGAGAAAGGACAAGCGGAGGGGGGCAACACCGTCTGCGCCGCGCTGGTCATCACATCAGTTCTAATGCACAGACGCCAAGCGTCTCTCTCTCTCTCTGTCTGTGTGCCAAACAAACCCGAAAGAATCACAAGGCAATCGAAGCGATCCGAGATGGGTGCGCAGGTGCCTGACGTCTGCAGGCACCATACCCCCCTCCCCTTCTCTTTTTCGGTTTGCCTCCTTGTCGTTGCTCCCCTGACCTTGTTTCTGGGGATTCCTGCTTGGTTTTTCGCGAATGCGCACCTTCATGTTTCATTCTTATCCAACCACCTCTCCTCCTCCCCTCACGCGCCTCCTTGATTGTTGGAGCGCTTTCATGCATGCATGTGCGTGTATATGTACGGGGAGACGCTCTTGCGGAGCGCAGCCCCTTCATTCGCTCTCCTCTCTCCGCGCGGAGCACGACTCTCTCGTGAAAGGGAGAGAGCGCTGCGGTGTCACGGTCCCCGCCACCACAAATGCAGACGCGCTGCTGAGTATCAAGCTTGTTGCTGTGCAGACCGTCGGCGCTAACCTCACTCGCACTCCCTTCAACCTCATCTACGTTCACCCTTCCCCTTAATGCGCCGCGCGCCACGACTGCCTGTGCTGTGCACACTTCCCCTGCACGTACAGCGTTGGCGATACAGCACCCCTGCGCCGGCGCCTGGAGAAGCGCTGCCGTTGCCATCGACAAAGACGGTCCCACAGACTGAGGTGGGTGCCTCGAAGGCGCCACCACCAGCAACCTCGTCGGGGGCCCCTCATTCGGGCTCTGTCACAGACCAGCACAGAGGCGCCGATGCCCCATATCGATCGCTATACCCCCAAGTGAAGCTGCGTGCCACAACGCAGGAACGCCCCTACAAGCAGAGGGACTTTGTAACCTTCGAAGAGGCTGAGATGGGCAATGGGCAGGGACCACGCTCAGAGGGCGAGTCTGTGCAAGTTGCACCTCTCTCCTCCGCGACTGCCGAGAGCAGCAGTGCCGCCGTCTCCTCAGATCATCAGCGTTCCCACACGCCATCGTCGCTCGCCGCGCAGGCAGAAAGTCGGTGTCTGCTTAGCAACCCGATGGAAGGCAACGAGGTTCAGCAGTTCCTCGATGAGGTGCAGAGACAGGTCGATGTCGCGCGGCACGCACGCAACCAAGCCATCCCCTTCCCCCAAAATCCGGGGGCAAACAGTCCAGAGTTTCGCCGCATCAAGCGGCATGCAAAAATGAAGATTGAGGTGCCGGACCCCGACTACCCCACATTTGCCCGCAAGGATCAAGCGATGCAGCTTCCCCCGCCGCAGGAGCACCCGTGGGTGCGGAAAAACACCCCGATCGGCCCCTTCATTCTTCACGGCGACGGTCAAATCCACCAGACGGGCGGAACGGGGCAGGTAGACTTCGATGATAACTCAGTGAATGAGAAGCTGCCGAAGTCGTACCGTGGACTGCAACACCGGTCGACGCTGCAGCGACAGCTCCCGCAGGACAACGGCCGCGTGCTTCAGGAGGCTGTCATCAAGCACAGTTTCACGCTGACCGGGCGAGGCGTCTTTGCAACGCGGCGCATTGCGAAGGGAGAGACAATCATGATTGTCCAGAGCACTGCGCGCAACGTCGGTGTGAAGGGCGAACTGCAGCGACTGGAGGAGATGTGCACCGATATCCTCATCGCCTGCCGCGACGGCGACGTGCGCGCGTGCGACTACCTGCACGACTGGGTTCTGACTGGGCAACCCTCCTCCCTGGTGGAGCACTGGCCTGCCTCGAGCACGTTGCGTGTGATGGACGCGATCGGCGGGGCGGACGTGCTTGATGCACTGGAGCTGCACCCAATCCACATCGCGCGCATGGCCGCTATTATCGACTTGAACAGTTTCCTCGTTGAGAGCAGCATTTCGGAACGCAGAGGCATGGCCTATTTTCCCGAGGCTGGTTTCCTGAACCACAGCTGCGCACCGAACGCGACGTACGACATCATGCCGGAGCACGTCTTTTGCGAAACGGACTACTACCTGGATGAGGCAACGAGGACCACAGCGGCAGAGGCGGGGGAAGACGAAAATGCAAAGAGTCCCGCAACAGCCACAGACGATGCCAGCACGAGTTCAGCAGCAGAGGGAGATATCTCGGCAGGCCAGGTCGCCATTCGCAACGGCGTGTCACAAGGGCAGCGCAACGTGGCGTTCTTCGACAGCGAGGATAACTTCACGGCTTACCCGGACCTCACCGAGGCCGATGCTCCGGTGTACCTCTTCTGCTGCCGGGCCGAGAAGGATATTGAGGCCGGGGAGGAGATTGTCATCAGCTACGTGCCTCCGCAGTGGTCCTTTGACAACCGGCAGTACGTCCTGCACGACCGCTATCGGTTCTGGTGCAAGTGCCCCAAGTGTTCGCCTGTGCTCGACAAGAAGTACGCGCGGGTGCCAAAGCTGATTGTTGCCATGGTGATGGTGAGCATTGCGCTGCAGCTCATGGTTTTCCGACAGCGCAACCTCAAAAACTTAGTGGACGAGGACTACAAGCAGCTGGCAGCGATGTCGGAAGAGGAGCGACTAGAGGAACTGCGTGCGCGCGGCATCGACGTGGAGGCGATGGCGGCGGACGCTGTCAAGCGACGCAAGCAGCGACGCGTCGGGCTTTTTGAGATGCTCGAGGAAGAGCGGCTGAGCCGCCTGTACGAGCCGGAGAATCGTGGTCCCATGAACATCGTGAACCGCATGGATGCACACGCAAGGCCACCACGGTAGAGCTCGCACGTGCATATGTCGTGGCGTGCGCGGTGCGGTGTCTGGATGGGAACCAAGGTAAAAGCGGTGGTGCTCACGTACAATGTTCGCATCCCCGTGAGGGGTTGGCGCTGCTCCTTACATCATCGGATGTGCATCGCACGAGATTGCTCACCTCACGGTAAGAGCATGTCGTGGGGAGGAGGAGGCAGCGGCCGTTATTCCTGCTTATTCGTTGGGTTTCAAAGCTCCGCCGGTGATGATGCTAAATCAAGGATCACCTCCGCTTTACTGGTCTTTTACTCACTAGAAAGTGACAGGCGTCGGTAAAGGGAACACCTTTCCAAGGGCCCAGGACAGAGCCGCCAAATGCAGTCTCGGGATCCAACAAACTCCCTCGAACCTGCGTGTCCTCTTGCTTCTGTCCTCGCCTTCGCTCGCACAGGAAGGCACCTGCGAAGCACCTCTCTCGCTCGGGGCCGTATCCCCCTCCTTTGCGCGCGGCACGCCGGCTAAGCGAAAAGGGCCTTGCTCGTTTTGCTGCCAGTCGTCATTCGGCAAAGACTATCGCAGTTGAACATGTTCAACACCAGGGTCGGTAGCAGACAAATGCACGCGTCGCCTTGCAGTCTTTGCAAGGTAAAGGGGCAGGCTTTACACCGCAGCGGTGGAACTGAAGGCAGAGAAGGAAGACGACTCTGATGGCCCTCTCAACGCCGAGGCAACCCGAAGCAAGCGTGGCAAGCGTGGCGTACCTCATGGAGGAGAGACGTATGCGCGAGCACCAGTTACAAGTCTACCCGTGAATGTAAGAACCAATCAAGGCTGAGGCACTTTGGGAGGAAGGAAGCAGCAGCACACCAAAAGCCCGCAGCTCGCGAAGAGCCAGAGGAGAGGAGAGTTCCGTGAGTCTCGCCCGGCGAGGTCATTGTACTCCCATGACGGTGAGGCTGGGCTAGTGCGTGCTCCTCTCAAATGACCTGAACAATGCACGCTACGCACTGATGCACGTAGTTCTCCACTTCAGCACTGATGACGCCATCAAAACGCATCATTGGCTTGTGGCCAGCCTCTGGGACGGGGGGGGCACGGTGGCTTCCCCTGGTGAGTGCGGTGCCAAACTGCAGTACCCTCTTTTCCCCACAAAGCGACGTGCGCTCAACGCATCCCCTCTTACCGGCTGAAGTGAAGGCAGCAAGTGGCGGCCTGGTTGGCGGTGCGGGGAGTGCTGTGGCAGAGTTTCACAAGAAACTGGAGGACAACGCATTGCTTGGTGGCGGATACACATTCCTGTTCACGACGCCCAAGGGAACCAAGCAGGCGTGGCAGGCGTACGCGAGATGGCGAGGCAGCTGAACACTCTCGCATCTTGTCTGGTTGGCAAGGTGAGCCGCCAGGTCAGAGGATCTGAAGGCAAACATGCGGCAAAGCCAATCCACGCCACGGCTACGCCAGTGGTTACTCTAGAGCTGCGCTACGGCAACAGGAGTCGCGTGGCTGAGGTCGGGGCAGCTGCCAAGGTGGGTTCCGCGCAGGCGAGGCTGAGTGTCACACGGGAAGAGGACAAGTCATGAGCTGGATTGGTCTTCGCCAACACTACACGCCAACGCCACTCCATTGCAAGTGCAGACGACTGGCCGCGCTTGCGGCAGATCCGACCCGGGCGGCTGTACACCAAGCCAGCACCTACGGAGAGAGACTGCCACACACCCCTTGCACACGCTGCATCATGGACCAGTCGGTACTCTAACCTGAGGTAAAACGCCCAGCAAGGTGCAACTGCACATTTTCGACTCAGCCCCCGTCCGTCATCGCCAGGCAGTACGCACGCACGCCCTTATTGAGAATCGAAACACAACTGCCTCTGACCATTGTCAAGTGCATGGCTCAACAGCGCTTCAGCGATGGCTGCGGGGGTCTTCGCGAGGGCCTCTGTATTCGAGCACACACTAGACGACGCAACTTGTCAGCTCAAAGCCGCACCATTCCGCTTGGGCCCGCTCCTCAACGAGGCCACCACATGGATGCCTGAAAAGAAAGATCGTTATGAGACTGGGGGAACGCACGTTTCTTCGCTTCTCAGTCCTCCACACTTAGCCGAGGAAAGAGAAACAAGTCATGATAGAGGAATACAGCGCTAAGGGGACGCGAGTAGTGAGCTCCGTCGGAGAACAAACAAGCATATGTGTGTGTCAAGTTGGTTCAACTTTTTCTTGGTCACCCACCAAGTTGTGCTTTGGATGGGAGCGTGGCTCAGTTGAAAGGGTGCTGACTCTCGATACTCTTTCTCGCATGTGGGCGTGACACAGGCGCGACCATCCAATGGGCGATGATGCTGCTCTCTCACTCCTCGTGCAGGTCGCTTTGCGGTTCTTACTTTCCCCCACCGTGCGACGCAGTCGTACGCGTGCATCGCTTCTGATCTCACCCCTCCTCACCTTTTGGCTGGCATCGCTTTCCATTTCCCGTCCACCCCCTCCTCCCCCTTAAGTCCCCTCCGTCTCTTGCTGAGTAGCTTGTGGACGCGGCGCAAACCACCCCTCACCGCAGCCCACACAAATCAGACACGGAGGCAGCAACAAACACGAGAAGGAGAACACACCCATTCCACAATTTGGGGCACCATCACAGCAACCCGCATGCACATCGGAAGAGTGCCGATGGCCATATAGGCATCCCCAACCCGAGAACACGAGTGTCCTTTATTGGCAGCCTCCGCCCTTCTCTTCAACGCACGTTGTGTGTGTGTGTGTCTGGAGTGGATTGGGGGAGAGTTGACCGGCGGTGTGTGTTTCACTCTCACCGGCACACCTATAGATTGAATAGCCGACTCCGGCCACATAGACCACGCGTCGTCATTCGCGCTTCTCTGTGCGTCCGCGTACGGGCGCGCGTTCAAAGCAGAAAGCAAAGCCCCCTCCGGTCGCTTTTCTTCTTTTTTCCTCCACAGGGTGACGTTGTGTGATGCCCCGCAAGAAGACTTCGAGCAAGGCAGCTTCCCCCGTAGCTTCAGCATCGCATAACCGCTCCGGATCCTACCCTGGTGAGCCGGCTGCCTTTCAGTTGGCTGTGGTCAACTCTTGCCTAGGCAACGAAGACATACGACTTCCTCGGCTGCCGACACCGGCGTTGCTGACCCCCTTCTATGCCCAATACGAATCCACCGCGGTGGCGGCCTCGCTGCGCACGTCTCCGTGGAAGAGCGACTACTGGTGTACGAAGGTAGCGCACGTGGCGCTTGGACGTCACTCAGCCCTTCCGGCCGTCTACAGGCTGCTACACGAGTGTGCCGGGCGACTTCACGCACGCGTCGTATACGTGCAGACAGCAGCTGTGCACCGACAGCTTCAAAAAGCGTACCCACCTCTGCCACGGAGCGGGTCGCATACGATAACGGTGGGTGGGGTCGGGGACAATGGCGACGTGGTAATCGTCGAGCCGGCGAAACAAGGCGGTGAGGCAGCAACAGGTGCTGCTGGCCCGCCCCCGCCGACCGTCTTCACGACCTCGTATTACCTCCTCATCAACCACAGCGAGAATCCAACCTTTGTCGGCCCAGACCGGGTGCCGCAGGGCCGCAGTGTAGTTCTTCAGGAGGGTGATGTGCTGAGCTTCCTCGAGTGTGCCTTCGACGAAGATGGCGGCGTTCTCGATGGAGCTGACATCGCCAATGGGGGAGATGGCGCAGAGGGGCATAGCAGGTACACACCAATCGACGTGGAAGCAGTGGAGTGTTCTTCAACGACGGTGGAACAAGTCCAACAGCTTGCGAAGGAGTCCTTGTGGCATTGCATCGACGCACCTGCCGGAGGTGACGCACCTCGGCCCTCATCGTCGTCGGCGCTCACAACCCACCAAGTGCGCGTGGCTCACCGCGTGGTGGCAACTCGACGCCTCTACGAGGTACCTCATGTGGTTCAGGAGTACATGGGTTGGTGGCACCGGCACACAACGCAACTTCTCGAGGAGCGCCACGTGGACGACCGATACCTCGCATCACTCCCGGCCGAGCCGGTGGGCGTTAACTGTGCTTGGATGGTGTCCGGTAACCACCTCGTACACGCGCCGAGTATCGCTGACAGCAGCCTCGGATCTGTAACGTCGGCTTGCACCAACGCCGAGGGTTCCTGTGACATCTCAGCCACGACAGTGGCGCACTCCTCCCCTTCCCCTTCCCTCGGCTCCCAGCACGCAGGGAGTCGCCATCTGTCTGTGCTGCCCAGCATGCAGCAGCACTTCCCCAAGGACCTCCTTCATACCCCTGCGGTCGCCACGGCGCTACGGCGGTGGTTGAAGGACACGGAGGATATGGAGGAGGTGACCGATGAAGTGCATTCGCCACTGGCAGCGCGGCTGGTGCTGGACCGCGCATGGCTCTGGAGCCTTGTTCGCCGCCGCCACCGGCAGTCAGCGACGCCTCAGCCGCAGCCCTCGAGTCCTACCGCATGCGACGCGTTCAGCCCTTCACAGGTGAAGCTGGTAGGCAACGACAAGGCGGCCACCGCCGGGTTGGCGTGCCCTGTGAAAGTGAAAAGACAAGATGATGCGAACCCCGGCAGTGTACCTCTGCAACTTGACGGCTCCTCTTCTCCAGAGAGCGCATCTGACACGGCGGAGCGCTTTCGCATCCCCGTGTCGAAGGTGTTAGACAATTCCGTCGCCACCGGCGGCGGCGCTGTGTCGCCGGCGCTCCCCGCCACGCCGCTGTGTACAACAAGCGCGGTGCAGAGAGTGCTCAAGGAGCTGCGCCAGAATCACAGCAAGAAGAAGGACCCCGCCAGCGAGCACAGCACTCAAGCTCTGCAACCTCCGTCTTTGGGGAATGAGCACAAGGTGGGCGCCGGCGTCGCTCGCGCTGCGCCAGGTGTGCACCGGCCTCTCCGCCTCGATGCTGAGCCGATTCATGTGTACATGAACAGCACCACACATACTGCAATGAGGCCTGTGAACAGAGAGGCATCACAGTGGCCGCTAAGGGACTCTTCTTCTCCGGTGGGATCTGTTGGGTTGCCGACGTGCGTGCCAGCCGTACGCATTAAACCGGCAGCGCTCCCAGTTTACGTCTTTACTCGCCGAAGTCCGAGCCCCGACGTATACACGCGCGAACAGAGCTCCTTCACACATGCATGCTCCTCCTCCTCCCCAACAGTGGTAGGGCAAGCGAAGGGTACCGGGGCGACGGGGTCTACGTCGGGGATCGGTGCTGCCAAGCAGTACGTGTACTACTACTACGAGGCAGACGATCGCCCCTCTGGTGGCGGTGCAACAAGCGATTCGTCGCCCGCCTTAGCGGAACTGTCGTCCCCGGCACCAGCAAGTGCGGCGCCCCTTCAGCACGAGTCGCTCACGGACTCGAGCGAGGCTCACGACGGTTTTCTCTGGGTCGATGAGGCAGAGAGGACTGAAGAGGTCCCGCGATCTGCCGCGACGCGAAAACGACGCCGAGGCAAGAAGATCGCAGCTACGCGCAAGAGACGAGCCTCCGAGACGATATTGTCGGCAGCTGAGGCGAAAGTGGCCCGTGACGAGGGCGCCTCCGTAGCACTCGACGAGCTACGACCAACGTCGACTGCGACGCCACCGCCACCACGGCGTTCCAAGACGGCGCCACGCGTCAACTCGAGATGGGCAGCGCCGTTATGACAGGGAACCCATTCCACAAGGCGCAGAAAAGGGGTGCCGTACTTTTATGGCCCTCCCCCACCCCGTCACAGAAATCTGTGGAGGACGCACAGCAGAAAACTGAGCAGCAAGTCAAGCTATAGAGGGGCAACCGTAACATAGTTGCCGAGAAGTCGTGCGGCCACCGAGCCGAGTCACGTGCACGGGTGCGTATCCGTTACTCTTGCGTCTGTGTTCAAGTGCAAGGATCTCTCAGAGAACACTACCCCATACGCGGCTACTCTCGCTGTCAAGACGTCATTCCCCAGCCCGGCTGTATGCCACCTTCATCCCCTTTCATGGTCCATCCCTTTTCCCCCCATCTCTCTCTCCTCTCGTATTCTTTCCGCTGTCACAAGTCAGTGTATTCTTCGTTTCTTCGTATTCGCTGCTATCCAAGACCGCACAAGCAGTCGCATACACATTCAGACGCAGAACCCTTATCCCCCCTTCTTCCCTTACACGCACTGAAGATGCCACCGAAGCGTGGTGCCATGGCGCAGGCCATCCGCGACACCTACAGTGAGGAAGCGAGTTTTGCAATCGTGGAAGAATGGTCCTCGAAGGTGCTGGCGGACCTCGAGGCGCGCGCTACGAATGCACACCACGCACGCCAAGGAGTGCTGGCGAAACCCTACACGGCAGACGCCGCGGAAACGGTGCCGGTCAGCGTCGTGGCGTCGTTGCGCGAGTTTCAAGGGGAGCTGCACGACATCTACCGCGGTGCTGAGACGATCCGCACCGTCATTGCGTGCCGAATTCCTGAGCTAAAGTCAGAGGACAACCTCGGGGTCGAGGTGCAGATGGCTGTGTTGAAGATGGTTGACTCGCTGGAAGGAAAGCTGCTTGGCTCCGGTGGTGACAAGGACGGCGGTGTGCCATGTGTGGCAGGCATGTATGCGACGCGCGACTACCTCACCGCCCGTGGATCCGTGGAAGACAAGGTGCTCGGCAAGGCCGGCGACGATGACAAGAAGACAAAGTCCGCTGCGCCGTCGGTGCTGATGGAGCTGCAGCAGATTGATGCAGATGCGCTTCTGAAGCTGGAGCTCAGTGCCATGCAGATCTCGACGCAGATCCGCTCTTTCATCAACGTCTACGCCCTCAACTGGAAGAAGCTGATTCAGCCGCGCTCCAATGGATCTGAGAAGAACATCACCTAGGCGCTCTATCGGGGAAGGAAAAGAGGCATGCGAGGGTGATGGAACGACGGAGACATTGGACACATCCCATGTATGCTCACCGTCTTACGCAGGTGCGGAGCTGCTCACAGAAGGAAGAAACTCGCTTTTGCTGAAGTTGGGCCAGCGTAGATCCCACCTCGCATCCACCTTCCTCCGTCCCCTCTCGCTCCTCGTCATGGGTACTGGTGGTCGTCGCCACTTCTATTGTTGTCTCAATTTGAGTTCTTGTGTGTGGCAGTGGTGGGGGTGAGGCGTGCGTCGCGAGTGCTTCTTGTCCCCCCTCCCCTTCCTCCTTGCCCTTTGCTCCTCCTTCCCTTCCTCTCTATTCATTCTCCATCGCCTTTTATTTCACCTGCACCCCATACCTTGCCGAGTCTCGCAAGCCATTCAATCATATGTTTGTAGAGATGACGCCGCCGTCGTCCTTCTCCCCCTCTTGTTTTTGAGTTTTGACTTTCCATGTTCTTCCCTGGTGATGCCGACCACCACCACCACCACCCCCTGGTCCGTGGCATCAGGGCTTAGTGCCGACTCGTTGCGGGGGGAACCGAGGGCCTGCAGCAGCCTGTCCTCCCGGGTACGGCTGTGCGAGCGCGTGGGTCAGCGCATTTTGGTGGACGATTCGGCAGATGTACGCACCCATCCACGGCTCTTCCGCTTGTGCCGCGTTGCGGTGAGGCGGAGCGTAATCCTGTGCCTGGCCTGCGCGGTATGCGGTGGCATTGCTGTGGAG
>NC_025881.1:258433-369309 GCF_000755165.1 Leishmania panamensis
AGCTGAACGATACCCAGCGGTGTTGGTTAGTCGGGCTCCTTGAAATAGCCACAGTGCAGCCCGAGGCATAGGTGAAGTGCGGCTGTATGCGTGCATTTGCGGACCTGCTCGTGTTGGTATAGACACGTTGGCGAAGAAGACCAAAAAAAAAATGACTCTTGTTGAAAAGGGAGTGAAGTCGTGTGTGGGAGTACGTGTGGCGGTGTCTTTTTCTCGATGTCCAGCAAAAGTGGAGCTGTTTGTCTCTCTCTCTCTCAACACTTGTGTAGCGGTGACGGCATCACCTCTTGCGTGGGCACCCAGAAAGGTGACACCCGTGCCAGCGACACACCGCACGCCTAGCGCGAAACGCCAAAGGAAAACAGAGAGTGCGCCACCCAGGTTAGGCTTTCCTCTCTGCCCCCCCCCCCCCCACCTCATCGTTTGCTTCCAGCACTGTTCAGAGGTGACATGGAACAGAGAAGAGTGTCATGCATGCACTCCATGATTCACCGCGCCTAGCCGCCATGGTAATGCTTCTCCTACTCTATCTTATTGCTGCTCACGCTGTGGCCACGTCACGCATGTAAACATGTCTGCGTAAAGTGTGCTGCGCACCGATCGAATCCCTCCTCTGCGCCCTACCCGTCTCATAGTTTGTTTGTGCGTGCCTTATGTGTCTTTGTTTTTTTGTTTAAAAAATTCGTCACCTCTTCGTTGTCAGAAGGTCAGTCGGTTATTTCTCTCGAACGCTTCTTGTTCAGTGCGTGTGCTCTTGTTGCGATTGCGCACGTGTGTTTGCTCACTCTCCGTCTCTTTGTTGCCTCCACCACCACCACCACTCCTCTATCGAAGCAAAAACACACTGCTGGTACCCTTGAGGTTGTTCGTTGGTGTTTATGTGTGCTTCTCTACACCATTCCACCACCACCCCTTCCTTCCATTCCACCACCACCATCAGGTCTAGTGCATTCTTCTTTCACGAGTTTCTCTATTTTTGTTTTTTCCCTCAGCCTTGTCCTTTCAATTAGCCTTCGTGCTCCCCCGCTCGCGTAATTATGGCTTCGTCTGAGGTGCAGCGCCCCTACTACCCCGCGAGTGCGGCGCACACGAGCTATCAGACCGGCTCCTCTCTTCTGGAAGCAGGGTACAGGCCCACCGATGAGGAGTGCGCCACCCTCGCAGCTCCGATTGCCGACTTCCTGCGCAACTGCAGCTGCTACGACATGCTCGGCGTGTCGACCCAGGTGGTGGTCCTCGATGTGCAGGCACCGCTGTCCGTCGCCTTCATCGCTGCCCAAGAGACGCGCATCCAGAGCTGTGTCCTATGGGACCCGCGCAAGCGGCAGTACGTCGGCGTGCTCACCTCTACCGATTACATTTGTATTCTCCTGTACTGCCAATCACACCCGAGGGAGGCAGATGCAGTGGCCTTGTGGACAATCGAGCACTGGCAACAGGTGAAGGAGACGCAGGGACTCGGACGGCCGAATGAGAAGTTGGGTGCGCCGCCAGGACCAAAGAGCGGTATCGTCACGTGCAAGACCGACACCTCACTCCACGACTGCCTGCAGATGATGCGGGAGCACTGCGTCCGCCGCATCATCGCCTTAGCGGAGAAGGAGGGCGAGGACTTCAGTCTCGTCGCCATGATGGACGTGGAGCAGATTGTCGAGTACCTTGGGGTTATGTTCTTTCACATTGAGAAGGCCGTTGGGTCAATCGGTCGGGCCTGCGGTGGCGCGAGCAGCAGCACGGGTGGCGCAGCAGGGGACGGCGTTGGTGGCGGCGGTGCCCCTCACCGCACAAACTTGACGATATCCACAGCGACAAACACGACCAGCGGCGCCGGCGGTCACGACGACTTGTCCACGCGCAGCGCAAACAGCACTGTCGGTGGCAACGCAGACGTGTCCCCGCTACAGCAAAACAGCAGCCACCCGCTCAGGTCAAACTATTTTGACGACTACGATGACGATCCGCAAGGAGTCTTTTCTCTTGGCGAGGCTTATGTGCTGCCCCCCTACGTTGCGTCTATCATTACCCAGGCAGAGGCGGCAGGGGCGAGTGGGTCTGGTGGTGTTGGCATCGCTTCTGACGTGCGCGTCGGCCCTTACAGCTCCATCTTCGACGTCCCGTTCATGTATGTGCCGCACATCGGCGCACACCGCCGGAAGCCCATCTTTGCAACGATGGAGCAGAAGCTGAGCGAGGCGCTGACGCTTATGCTGGACAACAACACCGAGAGCATCGCTGTTTGCGCACAAAAAGATGGCACCATCGTCGACGTCGTTAGTCGCAGCGACCTTCTGCGGATGGAGAACCAGGGCGTGTACGACACGCAGCTGACAGTGCGGGAGGCGCTGGCGAGCAAGGCTAGCGACCACATCTTTGTCTTTTACGAGACGGATACGCTGCGGGAAATATTCTCACACTTTGTGCGGCGCCGCGTCAAGGAGCTCTTCATGGTGGACCCGGACACAGGGCGGCTGCTGGGGCAGCTGAATGTGGCGGAGTTTGTGTACTTTCTAGTCTTCGGCGTCAGCGAGTAGGTGTTACCTGCTCGTCTTACCTCCCTCGCAGCGGCCAGAAATGCATAAAACAGCTGTGATACTGTCCACATTGGGTGCAGAAGGGGGAAAAGGTTATAGGACGGCGACTGGCGGAATTTGGGGATGTCAGACAAGCGTGCAGTTGCCTGGGCATTGTAGTGGTATATGAGGCACATGTTCATGTGCGTGGCTACGGCATGTGGAGCTATAGCGGGGGTTTGTTGTTGCGGATGCTCTTCGTACTTGCACCCCCGCACCACCACCACCACCACCTCCTCCGGGGCTTTGCTTGGTGTGTTTATTCTCCTTTGCTTGTTTTGCTTTTGCGCTGTGTACTTGCATTATATAGAACACCATTGCAGTGGTGATGTATCGGCATCCGACGAGGAAAGAGAGTGGACGCAATATGTGGGAGGGGGAATGGGAGTGGCGCAGATGCACAACAAAGAGGTGATACGGCGATGACCCTGCTCCTCCCTCGCTTTTTCTGTGCCTATTTCCCCGCCACCCGACTTGTCCTTCTCTCATGTGACTCATTCCTCTTTCCTCTTTTGCCGCTTTTTGCGTATTTGTGTGTGGATACGTGTGGGCGTGGATGTGGATGGGCACTACACGTGTACACCCAGTCGCCTCACGAAAGTAGCGCGCGTCTGCTAATCTCGTGCAGCTAACTGCGAAGCCACAGCTACGACTTCGGGTTGTTTTTCTTTCTTTGCTTTTCTTTTTTTTTTTTTGCTGGGTTGTGTGCGCCTCCTGCATGTGTATTCGTCTCTCAATGCAGTTGGTGCACTCAGCATCTCGGCACGTGTGTGTGTATGTGTGTGTCCCTGTTGATCACAATTAATGGAAAAGACGCTTCTTTGAAAGATGGCCTCCGCCTTCCCCCTCTCCGCTTTGTCTTTTTGTACCATTAGTTCATGTGCCACTCCACTCGTATTATCCTCTTCTGTTGACTCGAACGAAAATAAGAAAAAAGGGAGAAAATAAAAAAAAATGAAAGAAACTCTCATGCCGTCAAAAGGTCTCCTCTGCCACCACAAACAAAGCGAAGTAGGCCACGTGCACGTGTACACACACCGCCCTCTACCATGAGTGAAGCTCTGAGTGCTGCATTGTTTTCTTTTTGTTTGTTTTGGCCCCTCGCCCATCCTGTGTAGCGGACTTGCTTGCATGTCCTTCCTCAACGCCACCCCTACATGAGACCCAGCATTCCTACGCACGCCGCCTCCGACATCATTACCCTCTCAATATCAGCTGCTCGCATGCCGCCCCCTGATGGCGGCAAGCACTACAGCGTTTACTCACAGGGTCCACCACCTCCACTCGGTGGAGGAGCCAAGCAGAGAGCCTCTCCCCTCCTATCTCCGCCCATGCCGAGCCACTTGTCGCTCCTGATGTCGGTGGTCAGGTCCTGGATGGCGTTGCGTTGGAGCGGCCTGCGACAGCGAACACGCTTGTGCCATCCACAGGATGGGGCAAAGTGCCAGCGTGGCTTGAACGCATCTCATCCTGGACCTCGCTGCCCACTGGGGTGGGGCGCCTGAGCCACCGCGAGGCAGACGCACCACATGGCGACCGGCATGGTAGGAGCGCCTGTGAGACGACCTGCGGAGCGGGAGTGGGCAGAGTGTGAGGCAGGGGGTCGTGCCGAGATGACCGAGCCGGCGCATTGTTGCGACGCGTGTGGCCACGGCTGCTTCGCACCGCGCGATGGGGCCTGTGAGAAGCTGCTGTGTAGAGTGGCGTTCCACTCATGCTATATGACAGGGAATGGGCACGTAGGAAAAGGGACAACACACCATATACCACTTCACTCTCGTCTCGTTCATTCCGCTTTCTCTCTTCTAAGCCTCCCTTGCGCCGCGCAAAACAGCCCATCACCACAACCACCACCACCCCTCATTCTCTCTCGCCGTCCCGTGCCAACCGTTGCTCGTGTTTTTCTCAACGTGCGCAATGCGGCCCGCACTCGTGTGGGGCCAACCGCAGTGGCCGTGGACAGTGGCTCTCTCTGCGAGCAAGCGAGAATTCGGCGCGGGGCTCATCTCTGCGTCTCCAGGGCTGCGCCGCTCCCGCATTGAGGCCCGATGGAGCAGGGCAGCAACGGAGCAGCATCGGACATCGCGGCGCCCCTCGACGACGAAGCGCTTCACCACCACATATGATATCAGTGCTGCTGTAATGCGCGGCGCTTCAGCTTCGTCATCGTCGTCGTTGCAGGCAGCGGCGCCAGTCGCACTCCCCCCGCTACGCTGCCCTGGTGGACCGCGTGTCACGGCAGAGGGCATCAAGCAGCTATACAAAGTACCACACGCCGGCTTCCTTGCCAAGTACGACCAACGCTTCATGTTAAACCTCAAACTCACTCATCAGCTCGTCAGCTATCTTAGCCGCACAACACTCACGACGCCAGACAAGGTGCTGGTGGAGCTGGGCCCCGGCGTCGGGACTCTCACACGGAGTCTGCTGACGCGGCCTTGCGTCGGTGTCCTCGGGGTCGAGGTGGACGAGCGCTTCAATCCACACCTAGAACAGATCCGCAACTACACAAATCAAAAGTTTCAATGGGTGACGGCTGACGTGCTCAAGGTGGACGAGCTGGAGCTGCTGAGATCGGCCTTTCCGCATTTTGTGAAGGCCAACATGAGACGTCCACCGAGTCCCGGACACGAGACTTCGGAGGCCAACGCGGCAGCCGGCGCCGATGCGGACAGTGGATCTCAGAGAGCAGGCTTTACTGGCGACGCCGGTGAGCACGACACAGAGGGCTACGAGGGTGCACCGTTGCGCTCGGCTCAGCGTGAACGGCTACTGCGTCAGCGCCGCGCGCGGAAGCCCCACCTACACAGCGGCGCTACCAGCCGCAGAGGTGCTGGAGGAGCCGCAGACACGGCGGGAACGGCGACGCCGCCTAACCCCGCCTTCGATGTCACAAACCACTGGTGGTCCAACGGGAATGCGAAGGTCGAGGTGATTGCAAACCTGCCCTTCGCTATCATCACTGAGCTGCTGATGCGCTACGCGGTGGACTGCGCGCAGCATCGCGGGCTCTTCGCCTTCGGCCGTGTGCCGGTACACATCTTCGCCCAGCGTGAGGTGGCCGAGCGCATTCTTGCCCCGGCTGGATCGGTGGAGTTCAGTCGCCTGTCTGTTCTCTGCCAGTGCTTCTTTCATGTCCGCCTCAAGCAGACCTTTGTAGACCAAACCTACTACCCTCGCACAGAGGTGGAGGGCGCAATGCTGACGCTGGAGCCGCGCTCTGTGCCGCTCGCACACGATCTCGACGCGTCCACCCTCATTCATTTCACCAACCTACTGATGAAACCGGGGCTGCGTGCCGCCACTGTGCACAAGTCGCTCTCCCGGTTTGCACCTGCTGAGCTAGTGCAGTACATGCTGCAGGAGCTGCGGATGGACGGCGCGATGACGGTGCTGGACTTATCTGTGGTTGAGGTCACCCGTTTGGCTTCCCTGTGGCAGCAGTTTGTGACCATGTCGCAACAGCAACCACAGCAGGGGGATGACGGCACGGAGGCAGATGCTGGTACCGCAGCGCCGGATATCCCAATGGCGCCGTGTAGTAGCCCTCTTTGAGTCGTTCTGATCTACGCCCCATCAGCCCTGGGTAGCAGAAAAAGAAACTGCCACGGAGGGAGGGTATATGTCGCTATTGAGCTCGTTTATATCGGTCAGTGCGCGCCGGTGACTCTCCCCCTTCTACCCCATCGCCTGTATCGGTTCCGGAGAGCAGTTCGGACTCTCGCGAGGGTTAAACTTTGAGAGTGGACCACTTTCCTTGCGCTTTTCGGTCTAGTTTTTGCCGTCTTCGTTTCGGAGATGCAGAGGCGGGCTCTTAACTGTCGACCTTCCTCGACGAACGGCGCCTATGCCCGTGGAGGCATTGGCCTGCTTGCGATGTGGATCAGTGGCCAAAAAACACACGCGTGAGAGGCATTTATGTCATGGGACTAGTGCATATACATCAATATTCCGGTAAGGCACGTGTTTTCCTAACCTCTGGATCAGGGGATGCCCTCCTAGGACGGGACCGGATAGGTTGAAGGAGGTGATGGAGTTTCCTCATCCATGTCGTAAGCGGCCACGTACATGTTAGACGGGTAGAGTATCTTGTATGGGATGCAGTTTCGTATCCGTGGACCGAATAGAGCGGTTGCGCGCAGCTTCCGTCCCCACTTTCACCCGCGTCGACTCCTGTTTCTCGGAACAGGGGTGGCAGGAGGACTTATCTGGCCTAGCGTCCCAACATTCCATCGCATATCACGCTTTCGACGCCTGGTGTAGAAAGTTAATACCATCTCGCATCCTCTGAGGTCCTTCAACCTCCCCTCCTCGAACACGGCGGCACTCAAGCTCTTCCGGCGCGTACTTGATGTAGCTGAACTGCATTTCTCCTATCGTATATGGAAGAGGCTAGGCAAGTATCTGTGCCTCTGTGCGTGTGTGTGTGTGTGTGTGTGTAGCTATTCACAGATAACAATGCGAAACCGATAGCCCGAGAGAAGGCAGCGATCACGCGGCATGCAGGTTGCTACCCACACAAGCACGTTGCTGCCGGAATGGCACCGCATCCGCGACACGCGTTGAAGGGGGCGCATCGATTGTGTGGATAAGGATTTTATCATGTCGATCGAGTCGATACTAATGGGGCCCGCACATACCCCTTTGTGGGTGGGCGGGTGTGGGTGTAGGTGTACAAGTCTGTGGCGTAGCTCCTGCTTATCATGGTCTATGCTAAGCAACACCTTAGTCGCTTAGATCTGCACCACCGTGAGCTGGCTCAGACGTCCCCACGGTGTTTACACTGCATCGGTGACAGCACATGACAACCGCACCCCTGTGCGGTTGCAGGACATGATCGATACACAACACCAGCAGCAGCTCCCACGCGGCGGCAGTGGTTCTTGTCGAAGCAACTTCTCGCGGCAGCGCAACAGCGGTAGTGGCGGCCCTGCTTTGGATGTGCATGACGGCTCTGCGACACGCTACCCGCAGCCGCATTTGATCATTGACGCCAGTGCCGCAGCGTGGAGCAAGACGATTGCAAGCGTCGGCAGTGCAGGGAGTGCCTCACCAGTCCTTCCAACCTGTTACAACACACCTCCAAGCATGCTACCCCACCGCGACTCCAAGCTAGTCGCAAGTAGTTTCTCTCTTCACGCCTCCGCTAAGACATCGGAGGCGGCGCCGGGACAACCGCCAACGCGCGCCTCTCCGCTTCCCCAAAGGGGGTAGAGAAGGCACTGGACGAGCGATGCCGTCACAGTTCGCGATGTCAGCCTGATGCACCGCATGACTCGCTTGCGACAGAGCTCCGTGAAGGTCGGCCACTTCCCGCTGAAGGCAGCCGCCGCACTGCTGGTCAGGCGCAGCGCGCAAACAACGACAGTCCTTCTATTGGGTGATTTCTCCTCGTTACCCGCTCCAGTCCTTGTCGCCGCCTTCACCGCGCGTCTGCACAACATCATTGAGACACATCAGCGAATCGAGCTGTTGGTGCGGAAGCAGCAGAACGATGAAGAAGAAGTGATTCACGCGATTGCAAATCGTAACGAGCAGTCGCTCGCACTCGCGGCAGTTACCGCACCCCGGCACCACTTTCCCCAACTCGATTCTCCCACCTTGGCAGCTTCAAGAGAAGGACGCGGTGGATCGTACGTTGTATTAGCAAATCCTCATCGAGCGCGCCGCAACCTTTGCCGCACTGAGACGGTTTAAAGAGAAAGGCAGCATCGTTGTTCACGCGCTCTGCACTGTAAAGACCCGTTAGGTGCAAGCGCTGGAGCCCGTCGCCACCGTGGAGGCCTCGAAGAAGGCGAGCAAAAGTAACTCAAGGGCACGCCTTGGCTACGGGAGTGGTCCCGCTGGTGGTGGCCTTGGCAGTGGCACAGGTGCAACAGTGACGGACGGGAGCGCCACACACGCGCCAGACACCATCGCTGAACTGCAAGAGGAGGTCATCACGCAGCGGCATGTCATTGAGCAGATGGACCAACGCATGCGAAACACGAGCCACGTGCTCTTGGCGGTACGCCGGCAGCCTCCACCGCTTCTCCTCACTCTCCTCACTCCCCCCCCCAGCGGCGCGGCGTCCACAACCAGCAGCCCTCGCCAAGCAACAGCTGAGGGAGACGGCGCTTCTATGGTCGCCGCCCAAGATGCCGTGACGACGACTGAGCGACTAACGGTGCGCTACGCAAGCAACGGCGATGTCGCCACCGTCTCGGCGCAGTGCCTTCATCTGGAGGAGGTCCACGGCGACACCTCTGAGGAGACGGCACGCAAGTGTAACACTGCTGGAAGAGAGCGTCTGCAGCAAGTGCCGAAAACGCGGGGAGTTATGTACAACAGAGACCAGCAACCGCAGCGTCACGAGCGCCTCAGCCTTTGGAATAGAATTGCATACGTTGCTGGAGGAGGGCGGGAATGGCGGTGGTGTCGCGGTGGCTGAAGGCGATCCATTACGGGGAAGAAGGATCAGCATACCAAGTTGCCGACCTCGTCACGCTCGTCCTTGTCGATTGTCGCTCGCACGCTTTTCACATTTGTGAGCGTCGGAGATGCAGCCACCTCAGGCCGTCATCGTCGCCGCCGCCGCCTCGAGCGCAGCAGAGGATAGAAAAGAGAGGAAGGAAGGTGCGAAGAAGGGCGGCAGCAGAACCGACCCAACAGCGCCGAAGGGCATGGCGGTGGCCGCCAATGACAAGTCGAAGAAAGTGTCAGGTGGGTCAACGCCGCAACTGTCCAGCGAGCCGACCGCGACGGCAGATGCACAGGAATGGTTTCTCGGTATTCCAGCTGCGGACGCCTCCAGCGTTGGTGCCTCGACGCGCCGCTCGTTCAATTCCCGCTCGCCCAGCGCGAATCGGCGTCTTGTATGCCTTCGACATGCAAAAGTTATGGATGTCACGATTCGCAGCCTGGACAGTCCCAGCAATAATGCGGATGACGACAGCGAGGACGAGGGGCATATCACAGTGGGGAGGCGCACCTCAAACGTGCGGGGTCGTATGGCTGTCATCACGACTGAGACCCCAGCGGCGATTTTCCCGTCCCCCTCACTGTTGTCAGACACTACCACTTCAGCAGGGCGTTCAGACGTACAGTAGCAGTGCTTCACCCAGCATCTGAAGGAGCTGGACAAAATCGAGGCAGAGATGTTGGTACCGTAGTGGGATTCCATTTTTGAAAGGAACGAAATGCAGTCAACTGTACTCACGCATGCACACTAACAAAGCCTCTCCCCCTCTTTCCAGCCCGAATCCACGTTGGCGTGCCTGCACACACATGACAAGTGACCTCTTTGTATGGGTGTGCTCTATTTTGAGAAGCTACTCTCGGGCCTTGGAGAAGGCGAACCTGATGTGCTGCAGCGACGGTGATCAGCCTGTGCGCGAGGGGGCGTGTATGTGGAGTCTGCGTGCACAGGTGCGCCTTGGCCTGGCTATTCTTTTTGCCCTCCCTGCGCGGATCTGTTTCTTCGCTATGCATCTGTGAAAACGCGCGTGTCTCCTCGTACTCAGATCTTCGTGGGGATCTAGACGCAGCCATCTCGTGGAGCAGGGCGCAGGTGCGTGCAAAGAAATACAACGGGCATGAAAGGCGGCCGCAATATCTTGCGTGATTACGTAGGTCCTGTCGGAGGCCTTGCGCAGTCGCGCTCCACGCAAAGGAAGCACAATGCACTGTAGTAGAGTAGTTGCTGGTGATTGAACGTCAGCTGATATCCGTGTATGGCTGTCACACACACACACACATCCTCTCTCTCTCTCGGCGCCTCTCCCCTCCTCCATTTCTCTTCTGTTTTGCGCTTCTTCGTTCTCCGCGTCCTGGACGTTTTGCTACGCGTATGTCCCACTCCATTTTTTTCTTCTCTTTCTTCTCTTTCTTCCTCCTCGCCACGTGGGAGCTGAGAACCAGCCCTTTTGAGTTGCGAGACGCTTGGCACCGAGGTCGCGGCTTGCATCTTCTCCTCACACCTTCCTGCTCTCACCCGTGTACCATCATCGCGGAGAAGGTCCGAGATGCAGTCGCAACAGCGCCACTACACCGCGTCCTCCACACTCTGCCCGACACTTAGCGGTGCAGATGTCACCTCAACGCCGGTGTTCATTCTCGATCTGGGTAGCCGTACCATCAAGTCGGGTCTGCACACCGCTACAACCCCGCACCTCACACCCGCTCTTGCTGGCACCCCAAAGTACCCACGCTGTCTACCAGAGACGTCACCTTCCTCCGATCTAAGTAGCAGCATCAGCACCAGCCGTTTCGTAGTAGGACGTGACGCTGCCGCTCGACGCAGCCTTCTGCGGCTCAGTCGGCCCATTCAGCACGGAGGGGTCATCAAGGACTGGGCGGACGCACGAGCTCTGTTGCTGCAAAGTATTCAGAATGCCCTGACCCCTCCGCCCTTGTCACCAGTGGCGCGGCAGTCTTTGGTGAAAGAGGGCGAAGAGGTGATCTACTCACTCGTCGAGAGCCCCTTTGCGTCTCGACAGCAGCGAGCCAGGTGGGCAGAACTCCTCTTTGAAAGCCCTGGCCAGGAATCCGTTGTGAGCGATGGCGGCAAGCAGCAGCGCGTGAATCCTCGTGCGGCCGGTGTGTTCTGCGGCGTGGGTCCGCTACTAGCCTTGTATGCCACCGGGCAAACAACCGGTCTCGTCATCGACGTCGGCGACGGTGCTGTTAGCACCGCCGCGGCAGTCGACGGCTATGTTCTGCCTCAGTGTCTCCAGCGAGAGGCAGACAGCGCAACAGGGGCGGTCGTTACGTCGTACTTGACGCGCTTGTTGTACCAAAGCGGCGTCCTCGGCCCAGCTGCTGTGGCACCGTCGCTCTTTGGCACCACAACAAGCAACTTCAGTAACGGTGCTGGCGCCGGCACCCAGCAGGAGCGCGAGCTGGTTTACGCAATCAAGGAGGCGTGCTGCAATGTATCTGCCACGCCGCTCTTTTCGACCAAGTCGTCCCCTGCCACGGCAGGCGCCAGCGCTGCTGCCACACCGTCTCTCGACGAGCTTAACTCTGCCCTGATTGCCGCTGCTCAGCGCACACAGGACAGCAGGTTTGGTGGCAATGGTGCAGCCCACGCCGGTGCCCCGTCCTCGCGCCCCTTCACTCTCCCAGACGGCCGAGTTGTGGAGGTTAGCGCTGCGGATGCCGCACAAGCATCTGAGGTGCTCTTCTATCCAGTTCTTATGGGGAGTGAGGGCCGCGGCGTGGTTGACGTGGCGCTGGACGCTGTGGCCGCCGCCCCGGTGGAATTGCAGTCGCAGCTGCTTGGAAACCTTGTCGTGACGGGTGGTGCGACGTGCAGCACAGGTTTTGGATGCCGTTTCTTTAAGGAGATGCAGCAGCGTGTTCGCGGAAGTGCTGTATTGTCCACCGGCGGCACCTCGAATCAGCGCCTCTGTGTGTCCGCCCCAGAGCAACGCGCCTACGCAGCGTGGATGGGGGCCAGTTACGTGGCACAGCTATCGTCGTTTGCAAGCAGCATGGTCGTGACGCGCGCGGTCTATGAAGAAGAGGGTGAGAGCGCCCTAGCAAGGAAACTGCTGACATAGACGCGGTGCTGACGTCTGTGACTCCTCTGTTCAGGCCGGGTGCATCTGCATCGCTTTCCCACTGCCGCGGTGGCGTGGTTCAGCTCACAACAAATTCATACATGTACAAATGTGAGAGGAAAAAAATACACACGAATGGAGGGACCACTAAGCAAAAGGGAGGGACTTGCCGTTTGTGTTTCCTTTTTGTGTTCTTATGATGGGGGGAGTGGATGAAGTAGTGCTTGTATGTGCGCGCTGGCTCCCCCGCTTCCCCTCACTCTCCCTCAGGCTTCTTGGCTCAAGGCAACCAGTGCACTCAGGTCATTTATGTTATCGAGCACCTTCGCTTCACCACCGTCAAATTCGCCGTATCTTCGCCTTCGACCTCTCTCAATTTCTCTGCGCCTCTCTGCTGCCTTTCCTCTTCGCCTGTAGTAGGGAGTTAGTCCTTTATGTGTTGTGTTGGCGTACCTGTTGTCGTTCTCTTATATCCCTCCCTCCCCCCTTCCCCTTCCATCGTCGTTCCTTCTTGAGGCGACTTGGGGAAGTGGTGGCTCCGTCATTGCACGCCGGCACACGTCACAGATACACAGACATACTCTCACAGGCACATTGCGCACACCGATCAACTCATCCATCTATCACTTGCTCACTCTCTGGGCAGATCATATACACGCAGCAAATTGGAATACACACTGAGTTCTCTAGTCATTCGCGGAGGTGTACCTCCACTCCCCTGCCCTCATCTCCCCCCCCCTCTCTCTCCTTTTTTTTCCATTGTTCCAACTCACCTCCGAGGTGTACCGCTTCTGTACTCTTCTCTGTTGGTTGTTCCTCCGGCTCTATTCATCCTCTTGGCCACTTGCCTCTCTCGCTCTCTCTCTCCTCGCCGCAACGGTCGAACCTCTCTCCCTCTACCCTTATCCCTACCCCTTCTACCTCGAACAGCCCTGCACCTGCGTCTCGAACTCGCACAGGCGGTGGCGCAGCAACACTACTCGGGCGCCTCCTCTTTGCTGCTTCTGACGTTTGCTCGCTCACCAATAGGGCTAAAACGAAAAAAAAGGGAGAAGAACAGTGTTCGTGTGTGTTCGTGTGTGTGTCCACTGCACCCGTACCGTGTCAAACCGGCAGCCTCGTCCGTATTGCCTCTCTCTTTCTCTGTCTCACCTGTACGAACGTATTCGCACAAGTGACTTATACACACTGGAAAAAGAAGCACTGTAGCAAATTTCTCTTCTCTCACCCCCCCCCTACACCCCACCCCACCCCACCCATAACTTTGCACTACACCTCCCCTCCCTCCCTCCCCTCTCCCTCGTGCGTCGCTTACCAGTTGGAGTTCACAACTTCTTTTAAAACGCAGGACTTTTTATCCGCCACATCCTTTGCCTTCTCTCCGTTCCTCGCCTTTCTATCGACCGTGCGTGTTGTCCCTTGTTCCAGTGCTCTCATTCCTCATCTCGAGAAAGAGTACCCGTGCCAGTCGCTACGCGTGCGGCTAACAGCCGATTACTTTCCGCCGACACCTCGCCACGCCACGCCTCCCCGCCATTTTTCTTGTTGGTCTGCTTCATGGCGCTTCTGTGGTTGCTTCTGCACTTTTCGTCTGTCTGTTTCCTACCGTCACCCACGTGTACACCATACGCACGCATTTAACTGTGCCCCTTTATCTCTTCTCTCTCCGCCGTCTTGCCTGCCTCTGCTCCCCTGCTTTGTTGCTCGTTCCCTCTGACAAAGAACGAGACAAGAAGAACACACACCGTGCCGATCTCGGCGAAGGCAAAAAAAGGGGGGCAGCCTTAATTCATTATCACCAAGCGGGTATTTTCCTCCTTTGTTATTCCACCTCACCCGACCGTTTTTTTTTCTTTTTCTCGTCTTCGTGTGTGGGTGTCTCCTTTCCTTCCCTCCCATCACGTCAGTCATTACACGCGCCTATTAACCTTCTCGAATCCTCTTGTTTGTCTCTTTTCTTTCTCTTTCGTTGCCGGCTACTCCGCTTGAGTCTCCCTCTCCCTCTCTCTTTCTCTTTTGCGCTCCCCTTTTCAATAGTTCATCTCTTTGTGTCCTTCACCTCGACATCTCTTGCTGCGTGTGGGAGAGGGAGGGAGTTGGGCGTAGGTGCGTACACTTTGATCGCCTTTCTTTTATTGTGCCGCTGCGTTCTTGCTGTGGTGGTGGTTTGCCCTCTCACTCACTCTCTCCTCATGCCCTCTCTGCTCTTCCTTTGCACTCTATCGCTTGTGGTGGTGTCGGCGCTGTTGCTTCGGAAGAGGGCAAAGGGAACGGGAGAAGGGCGGGACCAACGGAGCAGTGCGCCTCTCAAGTCGTCGATTTCGTCCTCGTGTTCCTTTCATTTCTCGTCTCTCGTCTCTCTCTTGTCACTTGTACCTCCTCTCCGCTTTTTTTTCTTGCCCTTTTTCCACTCCTGATCAACGGTGTGGTGGGCGGTGTTGGTGAAGCGTTGGGCACTGTGCGTACCCCGGGGTTTGTGCCTTTGACGTGCCTCGAGCATACTTACGAGCACACCCGGGTCTCACTCACTTCCCTTCCTGTTGCTCCTCCTGTAGCGCTCGCACGCGCGCAGGAGTAATGGCGCACGCTCACACAGACCCGAAATCCATTGACCACACCCTGCAAAGTACATACGATGAACTGCGGCGTGGGGAAAACCAGCACTACCGATCCGCCGAAGCCCGGTACACAAATCATGTAAAAGAACTGCTGGGCAACTTGGAGCACTACCTCGAGACGTGTGGCGTGCAACTCCCCACTGAGGTGCAGGAGGGCTCAGAGATTACTGCGGCCGCGGCGGCAGCTAGCGAGCAAGCGGTCTTCGTGGTGTCATCGCGAGGTCGTTTGATGGGGACTCATCGCGTAAGCCAACCACACTGCATAAGCGGTAGGTCTGCGCCCGCGTCTGCGGCAGTAAGCTATGTGAAGTGCGACCGCGACGCTGTGAGCCAGCAAGAGGAAACAAGCAACAACCTTAGTGCTCGCTCAAGTGGCCCAGTCTATAGCGGATGGGGAAATCTAGCAACCCCATGCGAGGCGCGGCGTGGCAGCAGCGTGGCGAACGCGCACCTTACCATAAGCAGTGGCCCCGTAGCTGCGGCAACGTCGACTCTGCACAGTACTCCTCTGCAGAGTGGCCAGGCACATGCCATGTCTGACTCATCCTTTTCTTCCCTTGAGGCTGCCTACCAACGGCACCCCACTCCGAGCAAAAAGAGCGTGTGTACGGCCAACAGCGAAAGCAGGGCGAGTCTTCTGTACAACTCACAGCAAGCGACCAGGGCGCACACTGCATACTCCCCCTCATCGACATTCATTCTCGTCACTGTTGGGGCAGACGACAACGCGGAGGGCAACATCGCCCCTCACGTGTACAGCAACGACGCCGCTGGCGTTGACAGCTGCAGTGTGGACAGTGCCAGTGCTCCCATCGTGGCCATTATCAACTCTAGGGACAGCGGCGATAGCGGCCCAAGGAGCAGGAGGCGCGGCGGGAGCCCGGCAATGCGGTCGCCCCCGGCACCACCACCTACGGTGCAGGATTACTGCACAGGGGTGGGCGCGCGCGGAAGTCTCTACGCATCAGGCGACGGTGTCAGCCGCAGCTGCAGGACCTACCCTATAGTGTCGAACGCGATTGCCGGTGTTTCGGATGCAGACTCGGGTGCCGCTCGCACTACTGCCGGTCATGACCGCTGGGGAGAGTTCGGTACCTTTGTGCAGTCGATCACGGAGACCCGCCAAAAGCGTAACATGGCAGCCCTCAAGCGTGCAGCCGCGACGAGATGCCCGCTGCCGGACAGCGCCAATGGTGCTCTGATTGCCGACCACCCCATCGTGACGCGAGATGTGGAAAGAGGCAGCAGTGGAGCAGCGTCACCTCTGTTTGCCATGGTAGCGCCGTCGCCTGGTGTTACGCCCAAGGCTGGCTTTCTCCTCCCTTACGTGCTCAGCACCGGCACCTCCATGACGACCCCGCCCACGCCTGTCTTGGCTGTCGCTGCAGGCGGCCAAGTGCAACCGTCGCCGCTGGACTGGTGTGGCACCAAAGCCCACGCATATCCTCTGCCACTACAGGTGGCGCACGGGGCTGGCAGCGACGCGGTGCGTGCGTTGGCCGCGGCAGGTGCCGCAGCGGAAACAGCTGGCAGCCCCGAAATGGCAGACGTGGAGATTGATAAGTTGCCGTCACCTTCATCCGGGGCCTTGAGCTTCCCTGTTCCAATGGCCACGGCGCCACCACAGCACTGTGTGGGCGCATCCGACGCTGGTGTGCCGCTTGCCGGCCATCGCCTCTGTCCCAGGGGTGGTGACGGCATAGACTCAGTGGTGTACTACCAACACACACAGCGTGGCTTAGTGCCGCCGCACCCCAGAACGTCAGCTGGCGCGGTTGCAGCGGCCGTGCTGGCGAGGAGTCCGGAAAAGGAGCAGCTGATGCGCCGCTTACAAGCGGTGCTGAAGCACTCCGTCTCTGTGACATCATCGGTCCAGCCTTCTGCATTGCCATCCGCGGTTGCTGCGGAACGGCAGTTGTCCTTCTCCGACGGCGCTGCGTGGGGTACCGGAAAGGTCCAGGGACAACACTCTGCCGTCGGCAGCACCAGGACGCCAGTGTCAGCACTTCTGCGCTCGCCTCAGTCACCGCTGCAGATCCAGCTGATGTCACACTATCCCATACCGTTGCCAAGCACGACGAAGACGAACAACGCCTCTGACGGATCAGCAATCACGCGGCGTAGTGTAAGCTCGTCTGAGCACAAGATCGGCGACACTCGTGGGGATGTGGCCGGCGGTGTGGCATGGGATGGGTCGTGGGACTTCCTACAGCTCGCCACCGCCGCTGTCTCGGGGTGTCCACACACCTTCTCAAGCAAAGACATCAGCAGCGAACCAGCCACTTATCACAGCGTGTCGCGCAGGACTGTACAGTCGAAGGACGCTGACGGTGACGGCGACAGCGAGGAGGACAGCAGTGGCCTTCCTAGGTGTGATCACATGCCGAAGGAAGCCTACCGCGCTCACCGATTTGTGGATGGTAGCAACAAAACTGCCACCGTGACAACCGAAACGCCACCTGGTGGCCTCCGTGCCGGCGGCGGGTGGGACATGGGCAGCTGCACGACAGCGAGAAACCCCTCCGCCTGGACGTACGCCAAGGAGAAGATACCGCCATCGTTTGTTGCCACGTCGTGGATGCGTCCCCCACGCAGCCCCCCCGGCGTAGCGATGCAGAGTGACTCTGCGTCCGACGGATATCCTCCAGGCCTCACGAAAAGCGACATTGGCAACTTCAGCCGAGCTGAAGAAGAAGAGGCGCTGCGAGCACGCCGAAGGCATTCGCTGGGTCGAAGAGGGGGTTTAACCGGTAGCCAACAGCAATCCCAGCGCGATGTCGGGGAGAGGCAGCCCTTTTCGGCTGACTTCACCTCAGCACACGCTGAGAAGCAGCAGCTGATGCAGCGACTGCGCATGGTACTCAGCCGTCCTGGTGAATGAGCTTTGAGTGAGTGGGGGGATCGTCAGTACAACAGCTGAAGAGGTCAGCCGGGCTCACCATCACCCTCACAGTTATCTTACGAGCTGCATGCATGCAGACACGGGACTACGCACGTGCAATCATAATGACTTTTGGCTTTTTTTCTTTAGTGGCTTCTCTCTCTCCCCCCCCCCTCACCCTCCCGCCTTCACTCCTCCTTTCCCTTTTGTCTAGCTCCGCTATATCGCCGCTGCAGCAAGGCCTGTTTGGCGTGTGGGGGGGGGGGGTCCAAGCCTGTGCTTTTAAGTGTAAAGCACACCCCTGCGAGGCTTGAGCGAGTCGCTAATAAGTTGTAATATGAAATTCGGCCCGGTATCGGACAAAGCGACACGCGAGTGATTACGCTCGTATAACGGAGCACAACCATGCCGAACCAACGACACGTTAAGACTGGAGGGAGAGGCGGGCGGGGGGTGCCATATGGGTCGAAGTCAATGGAACTGGAACTTTCCGGCCTTCACTTTTCGTGTATGTATACCGCTGTGCCGATAGCAAACGCCCAGCACAGTGGCAACACCCGCTCGACCCTCCCTCCTTTTTCCCCGCCCCCTCTCATCGCATACGCCGCAGAAGGCGCGACGGTATTCTCTGTGCATCGAGTGGGTTGCCTCTGTCTTCCGTACTATTACCAGCCGCACGACACTACCGTTCACCAAAGTGAAAGGGTAAGAAGACCAGAATTTTTCTTTTTGTTTTTGTTTTTTTGTTTTGCTGGACGGGAAGACACATTTGGAACTTGGACATCGCACATTATACGCATGACACCCATACCTCACCAGGATTTCTTCGTTCTCGGTGACCAATCCTGTACGGTACTTTCTCATTCCTTCATCACCATTCCGCGTAGCTGTATTCTCGGATACAGCGTCGTTGGTATCCGCCTGGGAATGGCGTCCCAGTTAAGGTGTTGCCATGCGGCTTTCCAGCCCCATTACTCCACCTGTCGGTGTTCCTTCTCGTTCTCATGTTTGTTGCGAAAGGGCCCCAGTGACCTTATAGTCCCTTCTCTCTCGTTATTTCCACTGGCTGTGTCTTCAGAGCAGGCCCCGCCGCGCATCCAACTCCCTTCCTATCCTCACCCGGCGAGACAGGAAGCTGAGCAGACAGGTGGCTCTGCACTCTCGTCCGTACACAAACACCGCACATGCATCTGCATCTACGTTCGTATATAACAGACGCACGCTATTCGTGCCGGTATGGCCGCGGTGTAGGCGGCACGATGTCACACAAAGAGAGAGAGAGCCCGGAAGTTGGGTCGACGGAAATGCATGTGCTGACTCGCCCATGGCCTCGGAGTCGCTCTCCCCCTTCTTCCATCTCTCTCTCCCTCACGCTGGCAAAGGAAGGGAAGTGCTCATTTGCGCCCCTCTGTCCCGCCGCCGTCGTTGCGCGCATGAAGCATCCTTGGTGCGTGTAGGATATCCTCAACTTGTGTCTCCACTTGCTCCTCCCCTTTTTACTGTCTGCTCCGCCCGCCCCCCTTCAGTTGTCAGCAGAGGTCTGTGCATTGTGTGTTTGGCTTTTTTCTTCTTCCTCCTTGTCCCTCTTTTCTTCGGGCGCACACGTCTGTAAGGCGCGCGACGTGGAACGCTCTCTCTCTCCTTCACTCTTCGGTTCACTCTATCCACCCGGGCCGTCACACGTCCTTGCGGTTGACAGTGTAGTGTGCGACCACCCTTTAGGCCTGCTCGTTAACTTTTTTTCTCTCGCACAGCCACCGCCTCATCATTCAGCCGCAGAAAAGACACAACGCGCGAGAGCGCATTCAAACACTTCAGGGGGCACCGACTCATCAAGAGGGTGAACGAATAAAAGAGTAGATGGGTACTTCTATGACAGCAAGAGAGAACGCGATCGAAGTCAGTGAATGTCGGGCGCGGCTAGTTCATCTGGTGATCCGGCAGTGCCGGCGTACTCTGATCAAACATCTGTAATACACAGCAGACCGAGTGGCCAGGCAAGTCACACAGCCGGCAGTTTCAACTCGGAGCACACACTGCTCCCGATGGTGACTCCACTGTCAGGGGTCCTCTATGTGGCGAGCCCGTCGCCATCCGCGAACAATAGTACGGCGAATTTTGCCGCTTCTACAGCTTCCGTATCCCATCATCCATGGAGCACCCATGGTGCGGTGGTGAACGGAATTTCATTCAGCCCTCTCTCCCTTAGCTCCGTACCTTGGGTGTCTGCCCCTGTGGCACCATCACCGGTATTAGTGGACGCGCAAGGCACTGGTAGTCCTGCGACGGCACTTGCAACTCGAGCAGTCGAGAGGGCTGCGCCGTCGAATGGAGTCTCGAGCGTGGCCACCGACGGTCTCAGCACCAGTTCGCCGTCTTCAGGCTTCAATCTAGGAAACAACTCGCCTCCACACTTCCCGCTGGCGACGGGGTTCGCGGCGTACGTGGCTGCGGCTCCACTGGGTGCGGAGGAACTCACTGGCGCCGAAACGAGAAAATGGAGGGCAGTTAGTGAGTCGCCACTCGGTTCCGCTGCACGGCAGCAGCCATCTCCGCATCATGGCAACTCCCTCGCTCCCCAAGACCCGCGGATACCCTCACAGGAAGGCCCCGCGGCCACCCTGCCCTTCGCGGCACACGACGCAGGCTACACGCCCGGCTCCGCAAACCGCAAGCGGGCTGTGGATACATCCACGACGGAAGGCGGCGCGGCGAGCTTCCTCTCCATTACGACAAGTAACGCTACAGCAACAATGGCCTCCGACGTAGCGCGGCCTCATTCGTCCACGCCAGGCACCCACAGCAGTGTGGGTGCCGAATCCCCGCCAACCTCGATTGCCGCTCGCAATAACGGTGAAGCGAAAGGCGAGGTCAACTGCGAGGAACCTGTGCAGACCACCAACACCAACGCCGAAGACTGGTTGCAGATGCAGTTGAGCAGCGACGGCAGCGCCCTGGACCAGTGCAACTCAGCGATTCTGCCGCTACCCCGACTGCAACTCATTGACTCAAAGAATCGCAACACGTTGGAAACCCCCACCTGTCCTTTCGACGGAGGCAGAGATGCTGGCGGCACTCCTGTCGTCAGCGTGGGGTCGCCCACCACTCACCCTAACCCCATCGCGAACGACTACATCAGCTTCCGCAGCGACAACAGTAGTCCCTTGTCGTCGCTTGCAAAGTCAAGCGTGGGAGAATGCGAAATGGACTACCGGCGAGGAAGTGCGGCAGCGACGGCGCACGAGGCGCAACTGAATACCTCGTGTGACACCGAGCGTGTCAGCAGCTCGCGCGTCGGTAGGCTCACTGCACAGAGTGAGGCACTGGTCTCTTTTGCTACTGGTACGCAATCCTCTCCTTCTCGCCAACCGGGTACTTCGGCTGCTGGGGCGGTGATGTGCAAAGCCACCGCTGCGCACCAGCTCGCCAGCACCTCCGCTCCCGACGCCTGGGCCGTGCCGCTGTCAGCCAACATGGCCCCGGTGCAAAATTCAGAGCCGCGCTCCTTCACCCACCAGCGGTCGTCTGGTTATCGCACGAGTGGTTCAAACGACGAAAATGGGAAGCCTGGGCACGACGCCGCTGCAACAACGCATTCACCCAGTGATGTTGCAACAGGCACTGCCGCGCGGCCTCTGTCACCTGCCCTTTCCCCTTGTGATAAGAAAAGCGGCACTCCTGCCGTGCTAACGGAGTGGAGCATAGACTCACTACCCACGTCTGCCTGCACGCGCCGCGTCCCAGAGAGTAAAGATGACGATAAATATGTCAGCGGCCACGCGACGATGCTAGCCCCCACCTCCGTGACCTCCTCGAGGTTGCAATTTCAGTCAGCAGGGAGCATGAACTACGATGAAGCTTCCGAGGTTCTAATGGAGCCGTGCTCCATAAACTCCCCTCTTCGCAAAGAAACCTCCAGCAGCATGATCGTCTCGGGCGCTAGGGAAGGGGGTGGTGCTGGTAGTGCCAACGGTATCGAAAGTAACCTCTTGGGCACCTCACAGCCGCTTTCCGCGCAGCGGCGGACGTGCGCGGACGCGATGACTTCCACACCCGCTGCCAACCCCGCCACTCGTTTGTCCCTCAGCGAATCTGGTGTGCAAGAAAAAGCCGGCGACTTGTCGGGTTTCACTTCAACTCGCGCGTCATCAGATGGATTGCCACCGACCTCCACGTGGACGACCGCGGCGAGTGGCAACCGACCGATTCCCGGCGGCGCAGAGCAGCAGCCGCAGAGGGACTCCGTCGTGCCGAATAATGGCGTCAGTTCCGCTTCGCGCTCGCTGCACAGGGACACAGGGCAACTCAGCGTCGACTCCGGCGACGGTAACGGCTTGCTGAACACTCCGCAGGGGTTTGACAGATCGCTTTTGGTAGACTCGTCGACAGCGCTCGCACAGCAGCAACCCCGTTACGTCGTGTTGGACGGCGTAGTGACCGAAAACGATGACATGTGGGGTGAGCTAACATCATCTGCGCCAGCACCCGCAGCGCATCCACCAACCAAACCAACCGTGGACGCACTGACGCGACACGTCACCTTCGCCTCCCCGGCTACGACGCTCTTTGTGGAGCCGCCTCCGTCATCGTGGGCGGACAGGGAGTACTTCTCGCCTGACTATGCTCGCATGGAATACAAAGACAGCGAGGATGGGAGCCCGTCAGAGCAACAGCAGCAGCAGCAGCAGCAGCTCGCTGATGTGCCCCTCGTGAATGAAGAAGAAGATGAGGTGCTACGGAGCGTTCCTCGCTTTCGCTTTCGGCACGGAAGCGTCCGCGCGCAGGCGCTATCCCCGCTGCCTGGTGTCGCGGTGCAGCTCAGAGCCCCTGCTTGGGAGGCCTGGTCATGTGGAAGCAGCGGCATGCGGCGCAAGATGAGTGCGGTGGACAGCAACGAAGTTGCACGTACGGAGTCGTGCGCGACGCATACGCAGCAGCAGGCGGAACCGACCGAGCTAGTGCCCCCGCAAGGAAGCGAAGAGACAGCGGAGACAGGATCTGCCACCGCAGGGAAGGCGCAGCAGGTTTTCTTCACAAAAGAGCTGCTGGCGTCTCGTGCAGCGCTGATGCAGTCTCGGCGTGCCGGTGTGCAAGCTGCAGGCTCCACCAACGATGCCACTGCAGCAACCGCATCACGTTTGCTCCCTGGGCCAGAAGCGTCCTCGGTGTCTCTTCTTCGACCTCCTCCGGCGGCTACCGGCAGCAGTGGTGGTGACGGCGGCTCCGCACTTCGCATCCACCTTGCTCCCCCTTCGGCTGCTGCCAACACCATTTCCCTCGCTCTGCCTGGCTTTGCCGCGCCCGTGACATCTACGCCAACTGCGACTCGGCACGACAACAAGGTGACTCAGGCGTCATCCTCTCCCTCACCTGATCAGAAAGACGCTTTCAGAGATGCCGACGGCAATGATGGTTTTGGCGAGTGGGTCCAGCCGCCGCGGCGCGCGGCCTCGGAGTGCCCACTGCCTGAAACAGTAGCATCACCGAACGCCCCTCAGGTGTTGACGAGGGAGCGGTGTACACAGCTTCTTGCTTCCCTTGGAAGAGGAAGCGCACTGGTGATGCAATCAGCGGCGTCATGTGAAGTTGACACGGTGCGCGTCGAGGACGTGCTGCGCAACGTCTTCGGCGACAGAGCTGCCGTGTCTGACTCGCTGCATGGCAAGCCTCCACCAGATGCGTCGCCGGAGCCGATCTCGGCAGATGGCGCGTCCCCAGACGATCCCTTGGCTCCTGCTGAGTCGCTATCTACCATGAAGCGCGTCTTGGAGGCGCTGTCTTTCACCTCTCTCACGAGCCGTGTCCCCGAAGTCAGTCCGACAAGCAACGATGCAGTTGTGCCACCGATACTATTTGACCCGCACATGGGCGGGCAGTCCTTCGCAGCCAGCGCTGGTATCGCATATCTTGCTGGAGCATCTGCATCGACAGACAGAAAGGGTCCGGTGCAGGCGGTGGGCAGAACCGCTCCAAGTGCGTCGGCGGAGATGGCGGCACTGCAGGAGGTCGATGTCAAAGACGGCGAAGATGCGAGTGTGCTGCTGACGCGAGAACGTCTCTTCCCCTTGAGCGCGCATGGCGCTAGTTCTCTCCGTAGGGACGCGGCAATGCTGTCGGTGGCGTCGTTTCTCGGAAGTCGACGCCTACCAGACGCTCTCACCGCAGCGCAGTGGACGGAGAGGGACGTCCTCCTGGCGGTGCTGCAGGAAGAGTGCCGTATGGCACAAGAGAACAGTGCCGCAGAGACGGAGTCTCTTCAAGATGTACTGAAGACCGTGTGCTCGTGATGAACGCAGCCGACAACCTCTCCCCTTTCCTCAAGTGGCTTACACACACAAAGAAACAATAGAAAAGCGGAGCCAATACGCATGCTGGTTACTCCTCCTTTACGACTGGAGTGACACTGTGCGTCACTGGTGAACTGAAGTGCGCAGCACCTCTCTCGTCTCCCTCTCTATCGCGGCGCGACTGTACGTCATGGAGGAACTCGTGCAACTACCTCTACTGTTAGCCATCCCATCATGATGACTGGCCCCCCTCCCCTTCATCACACACCTTTCACTCCCGCCTCTACACACACACGCACACGCACACACCAACATCACTGGTGCTGTGACTTCAAGCGTGTGTGTGTGTGTGTGTTGTTGTTGTCACTCAACCTTCGCTGCATCGTCAGCACTGCAACGCTTCACATACTCGCCTACGCAAAACCTGCCAACCATCGTCTTTCTCCTACTCTCTCTCTTCTCAACAGTCACGCTATCCCCTTCCCCCTCCAGAAGCAATCCAACATACCCCTCACCCCTTCTACCCTTTCTCTCGTCACCCCCCCCCCAAACCAAGCAAAGATGTCCGCACAGACCACCATGACGACGGCGGAGCACTGGCAAATGATTGAAGGGCAAGTTCCTGATGCCATCTTTGGGCTTGCAAAACGCGCCACCGCCGCCAAAGGCCCCAAGGCTAACCTCGTCATCGGTGCCTACCGCGACGACAATGGCATTCCCTACCCTCTGCGCGTGGTCCGCAAAGCTGAGCGACTTCTTATAGACATGAATCCTGACTACGAGTACCTGCCCATCTCTGGCTACCAGCCCTTCATTGATGAGGCGGTAAAGATGGTGTACGGCGATGCCGTCGAGCTGGAGAACCTTGTTGCGGTGCAGTCGCTGAGCGGCACCGGTGCCCTCTCTCTCGGTGCGAAGCTGCTGACTTACGTCTACGACGCTGAGAAGACGCCTATATACCTGTCCAACCCCACGTGGCCCAACCACAACTCCATCGTGAAGGGTGCTGGCTGGAAGAACATCCACACGTACACCTACTACGATCCTAAGACGGTAAGCCTGGACTTTGAGGGCATGAAGAAGGACATTCAGGCCGCGCCGAATGGATCCGTGTTCATTCTACACCAGTGCGCGCACAACCCCACTGGTGTGGACCCATCACAGGAGCAGTGGGATGAGATCGCGGAGCTGATGCTAGCCAAGCATCACCAGGTATTCTTCGACTCTGCCTACCAGGGCTATGCGAGCGGCAATCTCGACGAGGACGCGTACGCCGTCCGCCTGTTTGCACGGCGCGGTATCGAGGTACTGCTGGCACAGTCCTTCTCCAAGAACATGGGCCTGTACAGCGAGCGTACTGGTACGTTGTCGCTGCTCCTCAAAAACAAGACTAAGTGCGCGGATGTGAAGAGCGTGTTGGAGTCGCTGATCCGTTCGGAGTACACCTGCCCCCCGGCTCATGGTGCCCGCTTGGTTCACCTCATCCTGAGCAACAACGAGCTACGGAAGGAGTGGGAGGTGGAGCTGGCGGCCATGGCGGAGCGCATCCGCACGATGCGGCGGATTGTGTACGACGAGCTGCTGCGCTTGCAGACGCCGGGAAGCTGGGAACATGTGATCAACCAGATCGGCATGTTCTCCTTCCTCGGGCTGTCAAAGGAGCGCTGTCAGTACTGCCAGGACCACAACGTCTTCATCACACTGACGGGCCGCGCCAACATGGCGGCTCTGACACACGAGACGGCCCTGCTGCTGGCCCAGACAATCAACGATGCTGTGCGGTCTGGATAAGCATTTGAACGGGTCACGAGCAGCACTGGCGTGGCATCGTCGTCGGTGCACGAAAAATGAACTGGTCCGTAACAGAAGAAAAAAAAAGGTAAAAGAATCTTTGAGAAGAAAAAAAAGGGGGCGCATTGCACGAGAGCACAGGGCACAAGGAGAGGTGGATGCCGTACTAAATGTCAAAGGGCAACAGCAACGTCAGCAGTCCTGCCTATCATGTCCCAGAGCACGTTCTTCGTACTTAAAGGTGCATATGTGCTGTACATCGTGTTTTTTTTTCTCATCTTTCTTTGCTTTTCATCACTCTTTTCTCGCAGAGTGTTGGTGGTTTTGTCCCCGGTTTTTTTTTGTTTTCAGTGGCCTGCCAGACGACGTGCGCGGCGCTGTTTCGTTGAGAAAGAGGTGAGAATTGTTTGTGAGCGATAAATGAGGGCACAGGGTAGACAAGCTCTGCACCGCCCTTTACTCACTTCCTCACCGCGTCCCTCACTGCAGCAAGTACAGTAGGTACTCGTGTACGAAGCACGCGTCCTTCTTCTGCACTTCTATCCTTCTCTCCCTCTCCTCATCTTGCATGTAGACCTTTTTGAGCTCTTTCCTCTGATGGTGACAGCCGCGCGCATCTATGTATGGATTCTTGAGAGTGAGATGTGCGGCTTTATGTGTGTGTATGTCCTTATTTTTTCCCCCTTGGCATTTTCGGAAAGAGTCTTTAAAGTCACTAAGTATCCCTCCGTATCTCTTTATTGTCACTGTTGCTTTCGCTTTAGCTGCTTGCATTGAATTCACCTCATGTGTGGTAGCCCACTTCCACCACCTCCTCCACTGATATAAGTCAGACTCTCTTTCTGTCTGAAAACGAAATAACAATAAAGTGCGAGCGAGAGAGAGAGAGAGAGAGACGTGCATGTGTGCCTGTGTAGGTGGGTGTGTGTGGGTGGGTGTGGGTGTAAACAAAGCGTATGGTTCTCTCACTCTCTCTCTCTCTCTTTCCCTCTCTCTCTCTCTCTTTTGCGGTCAGTGTTTCTTTTCTTTTTCTTTTCATTTTTGCTTTCGCGTTTGCTTACGACAGAGAGAGAAAATGCTTAGTAATTACCACACGCACGCCAACGAGCAAGCAGAAACGAGGCAGTATTGGTTGTAGTTACGGCGTTGTTGTGCGTGCTCTTGGGCGCCGTCCTCTCGCCAACTTTTCTCCTAGAGATGCTGTTACCAGTTTTACTCAGCCTGCAAGTATGTGTGAGTATGCCTGAGCGTAGTTCAGAATGGGAGGACTATATCAGCGGAAAGGGAAAAAAAGAGAGGGACAAGGGTGTAGATGCGCCCCTCGGTGACGCAGTAGGAAAGCGCATTGACGTAACGCAACGAAATGGTCTAAAGCTGCTGTGTGAGCATCAGGTAAACGAGGGAAACAAGCGCGTGGGGAAGAGGGAGAGAGAGAGCGTGCATCATAAGAACACAATAGAGCATGGAAGAAATGATGGGCAGCGGTAGACAAATTGCACAATGGTGGTTGGCTGCCTGCTTTCCTCCCTCCCTCCCTCCCCCTTCTCCCGGTCCCCAGTCTCCTCTCTTTGCCCTCGTCGGGGCTTCTCACTGCATCTCCTCGCCGTGTACAAGAACGAATACGAAAAAAAAAATTAATCGAAACGCATTTTCTTCCACGTTGTGGTGCGGTCGTCTTCATTAGTGAGATTGTTGTGTGTGTATGTGGAGGTGTACTCCCGATTCCCTGGTGATGCCGACTACCACCACCACCACCCCCTGGTCCGTGGCATCAGGGCTTAGTGCCGACTCGTTGCGGGGGGAACCGAGGGCCTGCAGCAGCCTGTCCTCCCGGGTACGGCTGTGCGAGCGCGTGGGTCAGCGCATTTTGGTGGACGATTCGGCAGATGTACGCACCCATCCACGGCTCTTCCGCTTGTGCCGCGTTGCGGTGAGGCGGAGCGTAATCCTGTGCCTGGCCTGCGCGGTATGCGGTGGCATTGCTGTGGGGCTGAACGATACCCAGCGGTGTTGGTTAGTCGGGCTCCTTGAAATAGCCACAGTGCAGCCCGAGGCATAGGTGAAGTGCGGCTGTATGCGTGCATTTGCGGACCTGCTCGTGTTAGTATAGACACGTTGGCGAAGAAAAATACGCTATGAATTTTGTTGTCCTTTGCCTTCGCCAGCGCGTCTCAGTGTGGACATGTCCTCCTAAGGGTTGGCCATCCTGGTACATTCTCTCTGTCTTTCCCTCACCCTCCTCTTCCCTTGACTCTCGTTTCCCCTACCCATCCACCCCATCCCCGTCTTTTTTTGCTCTCGATGTCTGTGTTGTTGCTGACTGACAGGGACGAAAGGCGAAGGGGAATCGGACGAGGTGCATCATTGGTTCTGGGGTTTGCTTTTTTTTTGGGGGGGGGGGGGGCAGCATATGCCTCTGTGTGTATGCAGTCGTATTTTCCTCTTCACCGCTCCCCTCCTTACCGAATGGACTGAGGGGGCACTGATGCGGGATGCATGACGAGAACGCCTCGAATAATGCCATCAAGTCCACTAGGCTCCAGTGTGAAGACCCTCCCCATCGGATTATGAAATACCGCAACTTGAATCGACTGAGGTCGAAACATGGCATACAGGCAGGGTGCAGGTTCTCAGAGGGCCCTAACCTGAGGCTGGCCGACTTCCTCCTGAAGGTCACCCGGCATGCACCTGCACCACCGTCTGTTACATGCACGACAGACGCCACCACTTCCGCCGAGCAGGACCCTGGACACGGCCGGCTTGGAACGAAGCGTGCAGTTCACCTGTGTGTCTGGCGCCGATCCCGCGGCGCGTATCCGAAGGGACGAGGAGAGTCAAGAAACCCCCGTTAGACGCGTGGCCCGATTCAACTGCACGACGGTTCGTCCCACACGACGAGGATTTCGTTGTGGCGCAACAACAACTCGTGTAAGGTGCGGTGGTGTGTCGAATTTACCGACTTGCTTCTGCCGGAAAGAAACGCTGAACGTAAAGACCCTTTTCCCTTCCCCCCTGGATGACACCTCCGTGTGGTGGCCTCGCAGGGTCCACCATCTCCACTCGGTGGAGGAGCCAAGCAGAGAGCCTCCCCCCTCCTATCTCCGCCCATGCCGAGCCACTTGTCGCTCCTGATGTCGGTGGTCAGGTCCTGGATGGCGTTGCGTTGGAGCGGCCTGCGACAGCGAACACGCTTGTGCCATCCACAGGATGGGGCAAAGTGCCAGCGTGGCTTGAACGCATCTCACCCTGGACCTCGCTGCCCACTGGGGTGGGGCGCCTGAGCCACCGCGAGGCAGACGCACCACATGGCGACCGGCATGGTAGGAGCGCCTGTGAGACGACCTGCGGAGCGGGAGTGGGCAGAGTGTGAGGCAGGGGGTCGTGCCGAGATGACCGAGCCGGCGCATTGCTGCGACGCGTGTGGCCACGGCTGCTTCGCACCGCGCGATGGGGCCTGTGAGAAGCTGCTGTGTAGAGTGGCGTTCCACTCATGCTGTATGACAGGGAATGAACACGCTGACAAAGAACATCATATTACTCCCACTGCAAGCAAAGGGGTAAGTAGAAACAAGTGGAGTAGAAAGGGATGGTTGTAGGCGGCAGGCATAACAGTGAGAAGGGAAATACGCACATGGAGAGCAGATAATGCGCCAGCGTACGTCGGGTGTCCTAACTGTCTTGTTGTACCAGAGCACTGACCAAGCGGATTTCCGCGTCGGAGACCATGAGCTCGTCCTGCACTCATTTCTGGGCATGTGGATACTTGACTAGACGCCGCCTTCCGAGAAGGCACATACAAATGCCTTCGCACCTATACTTGACCCTCATTGCGCGTCTCCAAGTCGTCACCTCCTCCTCTTCTTCACACCACAGACATGAACACTCACACGCCACACAATACTGCCTGCTCTCTCCCTCCTTTTTGGACTCTCTTCAGAGGCGACAGTTGAGATTACGACACTACACGCACACACACGCGGTGAGAAACGAGAGAGAGGGTGAAACGAAACAGCGTTTGGTTGCTGCTTTGTTTTTCTTTCTTGGGGCCCCTGCGCTAAGACGTCAATTCACTTCTTGTTCTTCATACTTGTTTTGGAGCTCTATCCCCCACCCTCCGCTCTCTCTCTCTCATCACATTTCTGCTCCTTTGTTCTTCCGCTGGCTTCCCATGAGCAGTTGAAAACAATCCTTGCACCCTCACTCCTCCGCAAAGCAGTCACTCAACATCAACCCCTCCCCCCCTCTCCCTCGCCCATCGGAACAGGGCCTCCTGCTCTCTTCCTGTTGCAGTTCCTATGTTTGGTGTCCTTTGGTCTTTCTGCTGACGACGTTGTCTCTTATTTGTTGTTGTTTGTTGCTCTCTTCTGCCCTCTTTCGTTATTCGCCAAAAGTCATTTCTTTACTATCTTGCCTGATTGTGTGTGGCGGTGGTGTGGTGTGTGATGTCGGGCTTGCCGTCGAGCGCTCCCACCTCCTCCCCACCCCCTGCTCTCCTCTAGTACTCCATTCGTTGTACTCATACAGTGAGCACGTCGCTACCGCCACTACAAGGAAAAGGTATAACTTCTTCTCGCTCTCGGACATCGTTTCTGTTTTTTCTTTCTCTCTTGTTTACTTTGATTCTAACAAAATGTTATCGCGCTGCTGTTTTGCAAGCGCCGCAGCCTCGCAGTTGCGCTTGCGTCAGCATGCCACCTCCTATACGCAGCGCCGCACCACAGTGGCAACGTCGGCCTCAGCACTGGCGATACTCGCAACGGGGTGCAGCAACTCCCTCAGCATGGGTGCCTCCGCAATGGCGACGCAGCGGCGCTGCACGGTCTCCGACTCGCATACGGGTGCTTCCATAGTCGTCGTGAACCCTGAAAAGGCAGCTCGTGAGCGCGATCGCATTGCTCGCGACCTACTCACCACCAACTTTCCAGAGCTGCATGTCGACCAGCGCTCAGTGCTGTTGTACAAGGATGTGGTGCACACGGTTCCGTACACGCTTTCCATCGCTGTAGACGGCAGTGTCACTCGCCAAGATGCAGATCCTGTTGTGAAGGCCATTCTGAGCAACTGCTTCACCATGGTTGATACGCACCTCAACTCCTTCAATCCGGACAGCGAGGTGTCGAAGGTCAACAGGATGCTGGTGGGCGAGAAGCACGTCATGTCGGAGCATCTCTGCAAGGTGGTCAAATGCTGCGAAGAGATCTACAACATCAGCGGCAGCTGCTTCGACCCGGCCGCTGCACCGCTGGTGCACAGGCTTCGCAATGCCGCTCGCCGACAAGATTCCACCGAGGCGGACTTCATGATCACAGCAGAGGTGGCGGGACGCTTCACCCTGACGAACAGCTTTGCCATCGATGTCAAGGAAGGCACGATCGCACGCAAGCACGAAGACGCGATGCTGGACCTGGGTGGTCTGAACAAGGGCTACACCGTCGACTGCGTGGTGGATCAGCTGAATGCAGCCAAGTTTTCTGACGTGCTGTTTGAGTGGGGCGGCGACTGTCGCGCCTCAGGTGTGAACGTACAGCGCCAGCCGTGGGCAGTCGGCGTTGTGCGTCCGCCATCGGTCGACGAGGTCGTGGCGGCTTCCAAGTCCGGCAAGTCGGTAACGATGAATGCTCACAGTCTCGGGGAACGCTCAGATGAGCCGGCGCAGTCGGCGTCGGCCGCCGACGGGGCAGCCAAGCCTGGGCACAAGACGCTCCTACGCGTCATGTCGCTCAGCAACGAGGCACTCTGCACGAGCGGCGACTACGAGAACGTCCTCTTCGTTAACGCACTTAACCGCGCTGTTTCGAGCACGTATGACTGGCGTCACCGCTGCCTCATTGGACCCTCTCAGGGCGGCCTGGCCCAGGTTAGCGTCAAATGCTATTCCTGCCTCTATGCCGACGCACTCGCCACTGCGAGCTTCGTGAAGCGCAACCCCGTGCCCATACGGTACATGCTCGAGCACTATCGCCGTGATTACAACCGCGTGACCGACTACACTGCCTACACGCGTGAGGGGGAGCGGCTGGCGCACATGTACGAGATCGCGTGCGAGAGCCCGGCCTGCCGGACAGAGCGCATTGCAGGCTCACTGCCAGCGCGGGTAGTCGTGATCGGCGGCGGCCTTGCCGGGTGTGCCGCTGCGATTGAGGCAGCCAGCTGCGGTGCCACCGTGATTCTCCTAGAGAAGGGAGCGCGACTGGGTGGCAATAGTGCCAAGGCCACGTCTGGCATCAACGCCTGGGGCACCCGCACGCAGGCCGTGAATCACGTTCTCGACAACTGCAAGTTCTTTGAACGTGACACGTTCCTCTCCGGTAAGGGTGGTCACTGCGACCCAGGGCTTGTGCGCACCCTCTCTGTAAAGTCTGCCGAGGCAATTAGCTGGCTCGAGTCCTTTGGCATTCCGCTAACCGCCCTCTACCAACTTGGTGGGGCGAGCCGCCCGCGCTGCCACCGCGCACCAGATCAAAAGGACGGCGCCCCGGTGCCCATTGGCTTCACAATCATGCGTCACCTGGAGAACTACATCCGCACCAAGCTGCAGGGAAAGGTGACCATCTTGTGCGAAACGGCGGTGGTGAGCCTCCTACACGACGTGAGTGCGATGCCGGACGGCAGCCGCGAGATTCGCGTGCGCGGTGTCCGCTACAAGTCGACGAGCGATGCGTCGGAGGCGGTGATCGATCTGCCGGCGGACGCCGTCGTGCTTGCCACCGGCGGCTTCTCGAACGACCACACGGCCAACTCGCTTCTGCAGCAGTACGCACCGCAACTATCCTCCTTCCCCACAACCAACGGCGTGTGGGCCACAGGCGATGGCGTCAAGGCGGCGCGTGAGCTTGGCGTAAAGCTTGTCGACATGGACAAGGTGCAGCTGCACCCGACCGGCCTGCTGGACCCGAAGGATCCGTCGAATCGCACCAAGTACCTCGGCCCCGAGGCGCTGCGTGGCTCCGGCGGCGTGCTGCTGAACAAGAACGGCGAGCGCTTTGTGAACGAGCTGGACCTGCGCTCCGTCGTGTCGCAGGCGATTATTGAGCAGAACAACGTCTACCCCGGGTCCGGCGGCAGCAAATTCGCATACTGTGTGCTGAATGAGGCCGCGGCGAAGCTCTTTGGAAAGAACGCCCTCACATACTACTGGAAATCGCAGGGCCTCTTCACCCGTGTAGACGACATAAAAGCGCTCGCGGAGCTCATCGGCTGCTCGGTTGACAACCTGCATCGCACTCTCGAGACATACGAACACCAGAGCACCGCGAAGGTGGCCTGCCCGCTGACTGGCAAACTTGTGTTTCCTAGTGTGGTGGGCACCAGTGGCCCCTATTACGTGGCGTACGTCACGCCGTCGATTCACTACACCATGGGCGGCTGCTCCATCTCACCGGCGGCGGAGCTGCTCATGGAGGATCACTCCGTCAACATCTTCGAAGACATGCGCCCTATTCTTGGTCTCTTCGGCGCTGGCGAGGTGACTGGCGGCGTGCACGGCCGCAACCGTCTCGGCGGCAACTCTCTTTTGGAGTGCGTCGTTTTCGGCAAGATCGCTGGCGACCGCGCGGCTACAATTCTGCAGAAGGAGAAGTACGGGCTCAGCAAGGACAAGTGGGCGCCGGTGGTGGTGCGGGAGACGAGGGCAAGTGACCAGTTCGGTGTCGGCTCGCGCGTGCTGCACTTCAACCTGCCCGGTGCGACACAAACATCCGGACTGACCGTCGGCGAGTTCATCAGCATCCGCGGTGACTGGGACGGCCAGCAGCTGATCGGCTACTACAGCCCCATCAGCATGCCCGATGACAAGGGCCGCATTTCAATTCTGGCACGTGGTGACAAGGGCAACCTGCAGGAATGGGTCTCGTCCATGCGTCCTGGCGACTCAGTCGAGATGAAGGCCTGCGGCGGCCTCCGTATCGAGCTCAAGCCTCAGCAGAAGCAGATGATCTACCGCAAGACGGTCATCCGAAAACTGGCCCTCATCGCCGGTGGCTCCGGTGTGGCACCGATGCTGCAGATTATCAAGGCCGCGCTCAGTCGCCCCTATGTGGACAGCATAGAGACGATCCGTCTAGTGTACGCCGCCGAGGACGAGTATGAACTGACCTACCGCTCATTGCTGAAGAAGTACCGCACCGACAACACGGAGAAGTTCGACTGCGACTTCGTGCTCAACAACCCTCCCGAAGGTTGGACGGAGGGTGTGGGCTACGTCGACCGCGCCACGCTGCAGAGTTTTCTCCCGCCTCCGTCGAAGGGCCTGCTGGTAGCCATTTGCGGCCCACCGGTGATGCAGCACTCCGTTGTGGCGGACCTGCTGGCACTAGGCTATAGCGCCGAGACGGTGCGCACGGTGGATGAGGATCGCATGCTCTAGGCAGTGGACCAACCCACTCCTTGCTGCTGCAAAGGCCACACAACCCCCTGCGCACACTCGTGTGTGGGTGTGTGTGTGTGTGCGTGTGTGTCCGTATGTTGTACTGTTTCAGTGCAGATTAGGAGACTTCTTATTTCCCCAGGTAAGCGCCTCTTCCTCTCCGTGTCGCGCGTGCGCTAGTACCGGTTAACCTGTACACGCGTGCTAGCTCACAGAAATGACAGACATCTCTCTAATGCTCATCGGCCGGCATTTTTCTCTTCACTCGATTTGGTCTGCGCGCGCCTTTGTAAGTGAGGTTGTTTCCTTTCTCACGATGTTGCTCTCTCTCTCTCGGTCTCCAGTGTCACTGATCTCAAGCGAAAGGGGATGTGTACGAATGCATGCACACACACGCACACAAATGCACGCAGACATGCATGAGCAGTGAACACCTTCAGTGACTTCGGCCTCCGTCTCCTCAACCCTTTGCCGTCCTCGTGAACTTCCCCTTTGGACCCACCCTTCCTCCCTCCCACCTCTCACCGCCACCATCCCGCCATGGTATACTGCCACCCTCTACTTTGCAACCCACCATGCAGCGAGCTCAGCAACAGACCAAACATCACACAAGGGAGGCAACCTGCAGCGAACTGTACAAGTGACACTGGACCACAGACAGAAAGTAGCATCGACCCTCCCTTTCTTTTTTACTTATAGAACGCACCTATTGTTCTTTTCCCACCACCACCACCACCCCATTTGAAGAACAACACGCACACGCGCGCACGACTACCTCTCTACGTGTGCTGGATCAAGATGGAGATCACTCACTTAATCGCGGTGGTGTTTTTCAACAGGGTTGCCTTGCAGTATGCCCTGTGGGCGAGCCTCCTGCTCGCCCCGCTCTACGCATTTGCATTGAAACCGCTTGTCCGAAGGTGCCGACGGTGTGCAGCGATGAAGGTTGCGACGGCTGCTGCGGAGGGAACTGCTTTGCCACCAGCAGCAGCTAGCACGCTGCACAACCCCCCCGTACGGCCCTCCGCCGCCAGCTCGAAAAGGCTCCTCTCGTCCGTGCTAGCTGGTGCCACACCAGCGCCCTTCATGCCCATCTTCGGCACCTCTGCAACAGCGACGTCGTCTTTTCAGGCACGTAGTAGCATCGGTGCGCCGTTCTCTCCTCTCGCACCGCAAGACTTGACACCTAACAGGCACGGTTCAGCGTGCTCGCTAGAAGCCACTGGAACAGCAGTGACGCTAGAGGAAGCGGAATGCCGCTCGCCGACACAGAGCTTTATGTCGGCGCTGCGCTGGCACGTGCGGCAACGGGGCGCGACTCTCTTCAACGGTGGCGCCAGCGCCTTGGGCAATGCCCTGGGGTCGGGCGAAGTGTACTGCCAGCGCCTGCAGAAGCAGTATGATAAGCTCAACATCACAGACGCCTCCTTGGAGGCGCTCTACCTTCGGCCTACGTTCCAGGAGTGGTATGCGGTGAATCGGGAGGAGCTCCTGCGCGAGGTGCGACTTCGCGAGTCATTCGCCAAATGGCGCAGCGTCGCGACGGCCTTTGTGCTTGTTGTGGCCTTATTGCTGCTGCCGGCGTACAGTTTCAGCACGCAGACCAACGCCATGCAGTGGGCATTGCCCTTGACAGAGGCTGGCAACGAGGCTACTGTCGCCACCGCTCCGCTGGCGCAGCTTTTGACTACACGTCTGTACCACATCCAGTCTCGGGAGTCGACGCCTCTGGTCGCTACCAGGGCGGCGCTGTCCTCCTCTCTCGCTGGTGCAGGCCCCTGGGCGATGGCTACGGCCGCGGTAAAGGCTTTAGAGTACGTGAGCGTCGTTGCTGCCGCGTGCGCACTCGTGACGAGCTGCTTTATGCCGCGCGAGAGCTGCGCCACCGCGTCTGTTGCGCTTGTGTCGTTTCTCCTTCTCGTGATGGAATCGGCGCTGGTACCGGGGGCAGTGGTGAGGGTTGGGCTGGGGTTTCTCGTCGTGTTTGCAATCGTCATGATGAGTATTTATCGCGCTGCTGCGTAGGGGTACGCTCTTCTCGGGAAGAAGAACGATGCAAAGGAAAAAAAATAAAAAGCGAAGCGTTGTAGCCTCAGCACTGCCCATCTGTGTACTGTTGCTGGTCCCACTCCGTGTTCCTGAAATGTGAGCGTGTGTGTGTGTGTGTGTGTGTGTGCTTGAAACCGTGACTGTATCTTGGTGTGTCTTGTCGTGTGTACCGTGTGCTCACTGTCGACCCGGCCTCAGTGCCAGCCGCAACCGGCGTTTCACAGGGAGGTAGGGGGAGGTGCATCGGAGTGCAAACTGGATAGGCTGTACGCGCCCCTACACCGGTCTCGCAACGCGTGGCCAGAGATGACGCGTAGACGAGAGCGGAGGACGCAAAAGAGAGAAACGGTGGAAAGAGCGAATCAAAAGGCAACACCAAACAATCGGGGGATTACGGATTGCGATAGAAAGTGGACAGAAAGAGAGAGAGCGCGAGCGAGACGGCGGGTTTATTTGGACACCAACGGTGCGGTCTGATTCGGCCCTCCTCTCAAGGCACTGCGGTGAGAAGAGGGAGCGAAGTGCTGTGCACTCTCCGTTGTGCTATTCATCTACTCGTCACGCCCCCATGTGCGGCGCCATCCACGATGATGATGCCCGCCTAAGTCTCCTACTACTCCTCTCCACATTTTCCCCCTCACCGCTGACTCACTCAGTGGTCTAGTGCACCATCGCGCCAGTTTCTCACACCACTTACGCACACACACACACACACACACACACACACACACACACACACACACACACACACACACACACACACACACCGAGCCACACTACACTAAAGTGCATCCCCGCCCATTCTCTCTATCCCTTACACATTTGCGCATATACACAACAGTATGTCATTATAGACGTGACACAGCGCAACGGACTGCATGCATTGACCTTCTTTATCGTTTGTTCGTCCTTCTCGCTCCAGCCCCTTTTTTCGCCGCGCTTTTCCCCTTTCTCGGTGGGTGTGTGCCTCTTTTCAGACTGACCGACGGCAATGCCTGTATCATGGATCACAAGTTTTCAAAGTCCCAGTACTTCGTCAGTTGCTCGATAACCCTCCTCTATGTGGGGCTGATTGCAGCGGCCTACTTTGACATATCGACGTGCCCGTACGTGTATGACCGGCCAGCGTCCTCGGCGCCGCTGAGGGGGCCGGACGTGAAGCAAGTCTGCAGTGATGCGGCTGACATTCATCGTTCCCTCTTCGCCTCCCTCGCCGTGGAAGGGGGTTTCTCATGCCACATGGTAGACATCATTGTCTGGGCCTACGTTGTCGGCCTGCTTATCTTCATGTCGTACAAGTACATCGTATACCGCCTGCAAGGATTTCACTACTTCTTTCTCGACTATTGCTACTTCCACAACTCCGGGCTGCTGTGCTTTCTGTTATGGCGGCTCGTCGATGTCAAGTGGTCGGAGAAACCCATCATCTCGTGGTCATCACACAGGCCTTCGTGGGGAGGGTTGCATGGGGACGGTGACAATGGGACCAACGTTGCGATGGGCACCGCCGTTTCGGCGGTGATTAATCAGACGTACCGGCATCCAATCCTTACCAGCACGCCGATCCGCGGGGAGTCCTGGGTTCGCCTCATTGTTCCCTCAGTTACTCGCAATTACCGTTTTGACGGTGTGTACCTGCCGGTCTCGTTCGATATCCTTACGTGCGGTTACGTGGTGGCCCATCTGACGGAGACCGAAGTTATCTCCTCCTTCGTGGTCTTCTTCACGCTATTGGCCGGTACCTTCGGCCCCATACTCGGGGCGATCCTCATGTGGCGCAATGCGCTCTTGTTTCACTCCTTCGACCGCATGTCCTCCTGCTACCTTCACCTCGCACCCGGTATCGTCCAGAGTCTGCTGCTGCACCGCCTGTTCACGTCGGCGCGGCGTGAGATCGAGAGCGTGGATGCCGGGCAGCTCTACGAAGACGTCACCGGGATCGCAAAGCAGCTCAACGTCCCCGTCGACAGCCTGCTGCCGAGCGTGCACACACTCATGTGTAGCATGAGTGACGCATCAGCAGCAGCGGCAGAGAACGCTACGACGAATGTGGGCAACACACATCGTGGCCCGGCGCGGCTGATTTCGTCCGTCTTTTCAACCCTCACAGCGAAGCAGCAGCAACTGCGGTTCACCCAGTACGCTGCCACGCACCAGCTTGAAGCCCTCTGCGGCTACGGCACGCTCTGCTACGACCTGCGGCGCGCCGTTACCTACGGAAACCTGCTGCGGCTGCACTTTATCATGTTCTGTGTCTGGCAGGCCTTCTACCACACTTTCAACGAGTGGCGCAGGCACGCACGCGTGCGACGGTGGAAAAAGCGTCTGGCGAAGCTCGAGAGACAGGAAAGAAAGTTCACGCAGATCACCGGTGCCACGGAGACGGACGCGGTGCTGCTGCATCCGGCTGCCGTAATGAGCGAGGGCGGCGCCGGCAGTCCAGCTGAGCGCATGACCTCATACACGTGGATGATGGCGCACCCACCTGGCGGCCGCAAGGGCATTCTTGCGCGCTTCGTCCTGCTGTTTGGTGAGAGTCGCCTGCCCACCACGGTGATGTTCCAAGCGACACAGCTGCTTCTCCACGTGTTCTTCTTCACCTGCAGCTACCCCGTCATCCACGTTTGTTTTCACTACACACTGAGCGCGTGGCCGCTGCTGGCGCTGGTGCTGGTTTTCGGGTGCCTGTGCGTGTACAACGCGGCGTGCGTGAACCACAAGTGGATCTTGAAGCTGCAGCAGATTGCGTCGAAAGCAATGGAGGCGGAGTCGCAGGACGAGCTTACCAAGTCGATGGCACAGGCCACTGCTAAAGCAGCGACGAAGAAGGTGCAGTAGTATGCGCGTCGCCGTGAGAAAGGCGCTGGTTGTGTCTCTGCGTGTTTCTGTAGCTCCCCCCTCCCCTCCCCTCCCCTCCCCTCCCCCTTTACGTTGTGTAAAGTAGCACTTCTGAATTATTCTCCCCTTCCACTGTTGTGTTGCTTTGATCAATGCCAGTCTTCTCTCAGCGCTGGAGGGATTTTACTGAGGTGCTCCGGGAGCGCCGTCGCGCTGCCGCCGTCAGTTCTGCAGACCCACATCATCCAAGGCACAGTCAGCACGTCACACAAGAAAAGCGTGGATAGGCGAAGAGGAAATGGATGATCCGCACAAAACCACCATCGCGAAAGGCTCGAGCGTCCGCAGAACGCGTGACACCCCGACGTTTGCAGCTGAAAAGCGCAGCTTTGGGCAACCGCCCCACCCCTCATTTCAACCTCCACAAGCAAGCTTCGCCTCGTCCCTCTCCACTCGCGTCCACACTAACAGCACTCCGTAAAAACGCAAAAAGCCATCAGGGCGCATTCTTTCCGTCAAGTTTGACTAACCTCATTTGCTCACAGAAGTACTCGAGATTCGAGTGGCTGTCATGAAGCGCAGCTACCGAGACAACAAGCCCCGCTTTCACAAGCATCGGCAAGGCAAGATGCTCCTGCCGCACAACCACCTTGCTGGGTTGTTCTTTACAGTGAACCCTCGCCAGGAACCGCGCGCGCAGCGGGAGGCGCAGCTGTACCTGTCCACACTCACCTCCGACCTGGAGGCCGCGCATAAGGCGTTCATCAAATGCAGCCACGTCACCCCCGGCACCACAGACCTCGCCGCCGGCCGCTGCAGCAGCGACCAGGTCAATGCCACCGCTTCCCCGCCGTCCGCCTCGCTGTCGAGCCTCCTCGCAGCAGAGCTGGCCGCCTGCAGCACGCAGGACGCGCACAGGAACAGGTTTAACGCAGCGAAGCGGTCGCGCGCGGAGGACGATGAGGCCGACGACTCGCCAGGTGACGACGATGCTGACAGCAAGCCAGGCCGCAGCGACAGCCGCCGTGACGCGCCGCAGCGGGGCAGCGAATGGTTTGCGCCGCTAGAGACTGGCTGCAAAGGGTACCTCTTCCTCAACGTGCCAACTGTGAATGCCACGGTGACCTGCCCAACGTGCCACGCCGCTCCTGACCTCGCCACTGCAGCAGCCAGGGAAAGCGACCCAGTGCCGTCGACAACAGAGGCGGACGCGTTGACGCCACACACGATTGTAGTGAACCCCCTTGTCTCTCGCATCACGGAGCGCATTTTCGACGACCTCGCCGCCAATCCCCGGCCGATCTTCCGCAACTGCTTTCGATTGATGCCGGTCGAGCTGACTTGCTGCCCCACACTCCCAGAGATGCAAACGGCGCTGCGCAAGCTGCTAGCCCTCCACTTCGCAGCGGAGACAGTCGACAGCACCGTTGCGGCAGGTGAGCGGGTGGACTTCGCGCTGCACATTCCGCTGCCCTCCTGGGGCGCCGACCGGCCGCGCCGCACGATGCACACCATCGCGCTACAGCTGACTGTCAAGAACAACACGAGCGTCGAGAAGAAGAAGGGCGCCATTGTGTCCGCGCTTACGGCCGCGATTCCAGCCAACCGCTTCGTTGTAATCGCGCAGCCGTCGCAGAAGACGAGGTACACGGTGGAGGCGACCGTCTGCATTTTCGTGGCGCACGCAACGTGCGCCATGGGTGTGCAGCGCCGCGCAACCGAGCGGCACGGCTTCAACCTGCACGCCGCTGGCGCGGACGCGTTTGTCTTAACCAGCGCCGTTCAAGTCTCCAAAGATAAGCGGCGCACCGCCCAGCGCGACTAAAAACCACCCAGCACGCTGAGGCGATTTTCGGCCCCCCTTGCGGCTGGGGCCGCGGGCACGTGGGCGGTCGGGGAGGGCCGCTCCCGTTGGCGCCAGGCCCCGTGCCCAAAGGCCACGCCCCTCCCCGCCCCCCGAGCGGGGCCGGCGCGCGCGCCCCCCCCCCCCGGCGCGGAAAACAAGCACCCTGCGCAAAACAGGGAAGGCACGCCCCCTCCCAGCCGGCGCAAATGAAACGCGGCGCTGACAAACCCCATCCAAGCATAAACGCCCCCCACCTCCTTTGCCCTTTCCAATGAAACAGAACCACAAACCTCAGCGACACCGCCTTATTCATCTGACCACAAACATGGCGGACTTCACGGCGATCGAGCGGCACACGTTGCACGTATTGAAGGAAACAAGCAATGCCATCAAAATGCCCACCGATCAAGAAACTGACCGTCCTGCCGATATACTGGCACAACTCAGTGAAAAGCTGAAGATGAATGAACCGGTCCGTGTGTCTGTGCAAGGTGATGAAAGCGGATTTCAGAAATACGAGTGCACCACGCCCGTCGGGAAGTATATCCTTGCCCTTGCTGCAAGCACTGATTGCAGCGCATCAGCCGTCCAGGACCAAATCACTGAACTTAAGTGCAAGCTGCTGGTTTCCTTTCCTGAGCGTCTGGCCAACGTGGTTGCTCAAAACCGAAGCGCCCCATTTCTCTTCGACGCCGTACTTTATTGGGAGCGCCTTTGTGACACCGTATTGCTCTTTTATTTCGCAAAAGGCTGGCACGCGAACAACTGCGAAGGAGTACAGATTGACACAAAACACTTATTAAATATTCTGAAAGTGCTAATTGTTTCGCTGCTCCGACGAGGGAAGAGTGATATCATGATGCGCCGTTTGGGAATGCTACCGAGGTACCTTTTTGGTGGCGAGCGCTTCTGCGAGCGGTTTGCTCACCTAATGGAAGCTGCTTTTGAAGCCAGCAAGAAACCACATTTTTCTCTCAAATCGTGGAGACGAATAGAAGTATCTAGCACTTGGCATCACTGGAATTCTCTGCTTTTTCGCTTAGTTGAGAAGCGGACAGAGATCAAAACAGCTATTATCAGCGCCGTTAGTATGCTGGTAAATAGTGTACCTGACGATAACTCAACCTCACTGGCCAGTAATATCTTTAACACAGTTTGTGTACATCAGCTGTCTGTTGCTGGGCCAACACGCGCAACCGCACGCACTATTATTAACGATTTTCTCCCTACTGTAGCAGGTGCTGCCGATGTAGATAATGCGCTTACGCATAGGGAACAAGAGTGCTTTAGCGCACTTTTTCGGAAGTGGGAAAACAAAGAGTTTGTTACCTCTGCCGATTTGAGTCTGAATGTCGGACTTCTGCATCCAATCATGTACGCACTTTTGTACATGCACAAAAAAAAACCTGCCGGCAACAGATTTCCTGATGCATTTGTTGGGCCTCTTCTTACTGGCGTGACAATTCGCCTCGATAGCACACGCGGCTCCGAATTGCGAAACTCCGCCATGACCGTTGCTGCGGCATACACAGCGCTTTTTGTAACAAGCCCCGACGGCGTCGCCCCATTGCTGCAAGATGCCCACTTCTCTGCTGCGCTCAACGAGTGGATGAAAGAGGAACCAGGCACCCCACACTACGCTGCAACCATGAACACCGGGATGCAGATGAAAGACACACCCGTGAGCACAGTAGGTTTAGAGATGCGAGTGTCTACACTAATGGAGATGTTTCCCTTGGATCCAGATGAGGAGTATCATTTTTTTTCTATGCCAAGTTCGCACCGAGCGGAAAAAGTGATCGCAGCGCAGTGCATTCATTCGCCTGTCTCACTAATACAACTCGACTCGACAGAAGCCCCTCTTCCGTCTTTTGGCCAACAAAAATACGCGAAAGACGAATTGTACGATCACGTACCCATTCTCACCAGCATTCGTGAGTGCTACAATGCGTTGGTCGGTGTGGGGCGAGGCCCTAACGCGCAACTGCACGAAATCCAGGAAGCCACTGAAGGTGGTTTGCGGGGGCTTTCCGATGCATTCAGTAAGCTCCAGCAGCGGATTGGCTCTGATTTGTTCAATGCAGTAAGCAAGGAGACAGGTGTGCTTGTTCCTGTCCTGTTACCCACACTGATTTCACTGAGTATTTATTCTCCTGAGGAGCAAAAGCAACGTTTGATACAGCTGCGCTACAAGATTATCGTGGACCTCATTGTTTTGAATCCTCCTTTAGCGCTGAACCAGTTGGGCGAAATGGTGTACCGCAGCAATTACGGAATTTACCAACGAACAGAGCTCATAAAAGCAATTGGCGAAGCTGCTTCTGTGCTGTCACAAGTAGAGGTTGTACCAGAACCTGTCGCAGCCACTATGGCTGCAAGCGAGCAAATCGTAGTTACCAAGAAGTGCAAACAGATTTATCCACCAATTCCCACACACGAGTTGCCAAGTGACCGTAAAACGTCCATTCTTGTGAACGAGGGCAAGCACACACGTCGTTGGGGAAATGCGGTAGTGGCACGCCAAAATCGCACGCGGCTAAAACATTATCACAACTTACTTGGGGATGTTGCTACAGCGTTTGTGGCAGTCTTTTTGCATAAACTTGACGCTGATCATTTTGCTTTTTTCCAAGAAGTGGATCCGTATACGCCGTGTGCAATTCTTGACTCCCTCACAACTGTTTTTCAAGGCATTACAAATGTTCGGCACGTCGCTGTAGAGCTCTCTGAAAAGAACTTTGACTTCTTTTTCACTGTTTGCACACGCCACCCAAATCTCTCTGTTCGGAAAGCGGCATGGACTTCCGTGGTGGAAGTGATGCGTACGTGGTGTGGCGTAGCTCCTCTCTGGATTCGTCGGAAAGACGGTGAGCGGGTCTTGAACCGAGACGCTGTAGCCTCTAGCTCACTTATCTTTACAAAAGCATGGTTGAGTGCGCTGGAAATGTTGCAGCACACTTGCACGGAGATGGTGCAGAAGAATGATCCTTGTGTACGCACAGCCTTGATTGCAGTTTCGACTCTGCGCGATTTGGTGTGTGATAGAGATGATTTTCACTCTATGCTCGCTCGTGTAGAAGAGCATGCTTTAGGTGAGTAAGCTGTTACTGCTTTTTTTTGTCCTTGCTATTACACTTATTTTGTGTCTCACAAAATTTGGGTATTTCTCTTCGGAAATGAAAAGGGAAATGATAAAGAGAGCTATTGACTCTCGTATGTTGATGTTGCTGTTTGGTTTTTTTTTTGAAAAAAAAAATAGCGTAGTTCGCGCTGAAAATGCTACTTTGGCATTAAGTCCGACTTTCTTACTCCTTTGCCAAAGGGGTATTTTTCCCCTCGCGCTTCTCCCAGGGATGCTGTCTGCTGAGTTCAACCTTTCCATTCTTTTTTTTCCTCACACCATCATTCCCTCTACTATGCTTCCGCAAGAAAAACAAAAACATGGAAAACGTGTTTGTTGTACTCATCTTTTTATCGTTCTCTAGTGGGCTATTCCATATTTTGGAGTCTCTAGCAGCTCTTTTAGGCATCTCAACACTTTTTCCCCCGCTCGCCCACTTCATCTTTCTCATAAAAAAGGCAGTGATTTTGCCTCTGCCCTGTTTAGCGAATGAGACAACTTGGAAAGTGCACTCATGGAGTTGTTCACAGCTTTCTTACTTCTGCACAGCGTCATGCCCGCCGGCGCCAGCTGCAGCGGGAACTCACCAATGAATCAGACGTCAGTGACTTGATTCACACTAATTCGAAAGGCATGGCTCAAGAAGTCTCTCGACTTGGGCCTGATGTGTCAAGTCTTCGTAGCAGGGGTATGATGGCTGCGCCTGCCACAACGTCACTGGACAAGGTCCGCGCTCAATTAACCGCCCTGCAAAACCAGAATAGGATCTCTGCGGAGGAAGCAAAGCGAGCAGCCGAGCAGCGGCAGTGGGAAAAATTGGTGAAAGAACAAAAGGAACAAGAGTGGGTTCGGGCGGGAATCGGCCTAACTCACCGGAAAGAGCGAGACGACTCTCTCACAAAGCTCATCCAGAAAGAATATTCACGCCTCAACAAGCCGAATGATGCTTTTCGCGTCGGCAAAGAAGTTGTTGAAGGAGTTGCGCAGAGGTCTTTTCTGTTGCAAGAAAGACGATTCAGGGACGCCGATGAAGTTCTTCGCAAGAACGGAAATTCTACTGATACTCAGCGCTACATGATCCTAGCCTTTTCGTCTTCACCTGAGCAAAGGATTCACTTGGTGGAGGTACTGAAGCGCATGCAGGCACAATGGGCAGCAGAGTGCAAGAGGCTTACAAGCGCATGTGGACCCACACAAAGTTCTTCCAACGACAATATCAGCGGTGCAGTTGAGGTTGGCTCAGTTACGGCGTCGCAGCTGGCGTGGTTGACGGTGCTAGAGGGGCTATCAGAAGAGGACATTCATGCACTCTGGGAGGCCGGCATACTTGACGCTGAGACATTGTTGTCTTTGTTCTCTGACCTTTCGTTGGAAGCACCTTTGCCGACAGAAAGCAATGTTGGTGTAGAACGCACTCAAAACGATGACGGCCAAGACACTTCTGATCAATATGCGCCTGCTGATCTGCTTCTCGACGAGAAGATCAGGTATGTGCAGCAGCTACACTGCCTGCAAGAGATCACAAATACTATTCGGGAGACGGAGCTGGGTGATGTGCCTCCGATTGACCTGGCACCGACGATTGTGAAGACGAGACGGCGCCAATTTGATAACATCACAGAAGGAGAGCTTCGCCAGCTCGAGCAATACGAAGAGTCGGCAGTCATGAACCTGTCTCTGAAAGAGCCGTCCCCCTCTGCGGGCGCATCACATGCGGTGAAGGATGAAGCGTGCAATGTCGGTGTTCCTGCTGTGATGCTCGATCGTGCCCTTTTCCCATCCAATCGCTTTTTGAATGCAGTGGCGCAGAAGGATGCTGCACTGCGGCGCTCTTTGGAGCGGATGGAACGAATCAAGCGAGAGACGCTGCTCGATCCGGTATTTCAAGAGGCAGTGCGCTTTGCGCACGCGGTAGAGGAAGCCTCTGTGGCACCCCATCTTCGTGGCTGGAGTAACAGCGACGGTGATGACGGTAAGATCAGCAGTGAGAAAAAGTGTACACCACTTAGGGCCACTCGCCGCATCGTATCAAAGCATGACAAGCGGGTGGCTCGCAGCCGCCAGCTGCGGGGCCCCATGGCGCTCTCACCGTACTCGCCAGAAGTGATACCGTATTTTTATAATGACATGCGGAGCATAGTGCCACCGCGTGGGGCGTTTAACCTGCCGGACCCAGCGCTGACGAAGGCCGAGCGTGCCGCATTGCGTGGCCGTCGGCGTCGTGCGCGAAAAGGTGTGCGCTACAGCAAATGATAATCTGCTCTATTGATACTTTTTGGGGGGTGCGTCACTAGCGAGGGGTGTGTGCACGAGTGCCCCTCTGCCTTTTCACAGATTTGTCTATGAGTGTGCGCAGGCTGGCGTGCCTCTTCGTCTTTGCAGCAAAATGACTCTTCGGAAGCTACAGAGACTGGTGAACTGAGGAGGGGCTCAGGCCGACGAAGCAAGCTGCCGAGGAATGCGAATGCTCGCCTCGCCTTTCCCTCTCTTGATGCGAGCCGCATTGCAAGGCAGAGAACGTAGTGCTCGGTGTTACATTTCTGCCACCGTATTGTTTCACCGCTCCCATTGTTTAATTATTTTGTCCCCATCTTCTTCTTCGGCATAATCGGTGCTAATGTCCTCTTGGTGCGGCCACCACCTTCACACAGAGCAGCACGCATTTATCGTCCGCTTTCTTTTTGTGTTATCTTTGGTGCTTTAAGGAAAATGATGTTTTCGAGTTACAAGGCCCCCACAAAGGCGCAGGGTGACGAATACGACGACGAGCAGCGCCTTGTCGCTGCGGTATCGGAGTTCAAAAAGGTGGAGGCGTCAAGCCAAACGATGGTGGATCAACTGCACCAACGACTCGAATCTCCGTTCAAAGTAACAACGAAACCGTGTGAAGCGAGCCGCGCAGCAGTGCTGCAGTGTTATCAACAGCTACAGAGCTCCTCGGCTGTCACGACTAGCAATGCGGCATCGTCGACGTCGCCCGCACCACCGCCGAGTACACGCAGCGACAGCAAGAGCACCGGCACAGCCCCCGATGAAGCGTGGTTCTCAATTCCTTACCAACGGTGCTACGAAGCTGCGCTGGCGTATCGTCAGTGCGTGGAGGACACGTTAGCAAAGCACTTAGCCCTCGTCGCTGCCTTTGAGCAGCGTGGTTGCCAGCAGAAGGTAGTGCATCAAGCAGCCGCGAAGGCTCAGGAGCAGCCACAGTGAATGCAGAAGGGGGGAGCCCACAGAAAGATGCGTCTCGAATTCTCACACGACATGTCGGACGCGGTGATCGGACGGAGAAGCAGTCAATGGGCGTATGTACGTCAGTCGGTGCTGTCCCACCTCTTTTCTGTTTTGCCTCCGCGTGCAGTGAATCGGACCGCTTGTCTAGGCGAAAGGGCAGAGGGAAAAGCAGGGAGGGTGGTGGGAAGCTGCACCCGAGGCCACTTCTCTCCCTTTGATTGCTCTTGTTGTTAATCGTCACACGCTCAGACAAAAAAAACGTAGTGGGGGCTTGTGCTTCAGAGAAGTCTGCACTTCAAAAGAAACCGAGGACCTGACGTGCAGTACGACCTCTACTGAGAAGCAAAGCTCGTGGCGAAGGTACTCACGCACTGCGCCTCCCCAAGCTCTCCATCTGCCATGGAGTGCGCGCCCTTACCCACGCCACCCGCTATTAGCGTCACAACCACGTGTAGAGCAGCAGCACATCGCATCGCATCGATTCTATCAAAAGAGGAATGCATCCTTTGCTCCCGTACTCTTCGACGAGCGCATGTGTGCATGGGCGCGAGCTGCTCTCCAGCGCAAGATGTACGAGGCTCCGCGGATGAGAGCACAGTGATCACATACCTCACCACAGAGCTAGATGCGCCTTCTTTGCTCTCTCGGGCGACGCGTCTTCTGGCCCATCCCCCTCCCCTCCTTCGGATCCGAGTGGCACCTATGTCTCTCTCTTTTTTTTTTCCTCCCCCCCTCTCTCTCTCTGCCATGTTTTGATTTACGCGCACAGAGTCGCAGAAGTGGCAGTTAGCTTGGTCAAAGCGCACGCCACTTCCTTCCTCATCTCTCTTTCCCGCCCACTCACACAGACATCAAAAGAGACTGTGCATGGTATAAGGGGGGTGGAGGGCATATCAGTTCACCCCGCTAATCAACCACTTAACTGCGCTTTACTTTCCACACGCCGCTACTTATCTCAGATATTCAAAATTATCTAACTAATCAGAAGATACGCGCGCACCCAAGGGAAAGAAAAGTAACTCGCGCGAACGGAGCAGCTGCCTCGGAGCCCATTGTATGGCAGCGCTTTTCACAAAGACAAACGGACAAAGAATATCTGATCCCTTTTCTCCCTTACGCTCCTTACCTCCTTTGAAATCAAGCAAGTGTAGACACTGCCGCTCATTCACCCACCTGCACACGCACGTACGGCGCTTAGTACGCTGGTAATTCTCTACTGCAGTCAACCTCTTCAGTTTGGGTAGGCACAGGCGCCCCCCCCCCTCCCCATTCGTAGCATCCCTGTCACCTATTGCGAGCCAGGCCGAAACGTGAGGATGGCGCCAAAGAAGAATAATGCCAAGAAGGAGATGAAGCGAAAGGAGCTGACGGAGGAGGACATGCTCCGCCTCGGCATGACGCCGGAGGACATCAAGCGCATTCTAGAGGAGCGTGGCAAGTCGTGCGAGGACAAGCAAGCGCAGCAGGCCCGCGAGGAGGCCCAGCGTCGCGAGGCCGAGGTCCGCCAGCGCCAGCAGCGCGATCACCAGAAGCAGGTGGACGGCACGGTCGCTGAGGAAACCACAGCGAGGGCAGCGCTCCGATACAATGAGGACCAGGAGTGGACACAGATAGAGTCTAGTGAACTGACACCGGCTAAGCAGAAGATTTTGCGCCAAGTTGCCGTGATGGTGGCACAGCGCCGAGCTGAAGAGGCGAAGCGGCGCCAGGATGAGGAGCTCGCGGCGTACCAGGCGAAGCTGCAGAGCATGTCAGACGTGCAGCGTGCTGCATTTTTGGAAGAGGCGAAGGAGAAGGAGAAGCGCCGCATCGAGGATACCGTCGCGTTGGAAGAGAAGCTCATTGAGCGCGAGCGCCGCCGCGAGGCCCGCCGTAAGGCCCGCAAGGAACGCCTCCTGAACAACCAAGATGCTGACGACCTTCTCTCCAGCGATGACGACGAGCCTAAGGACAAGGGCACAAAAAAGAAAGGCAAGGAGGAAGCCATCGATGAGCTGGAGTTCAACCTACATGAAAAGTACCTGTGAAGCATGTTGCGCGGACAGAAGATGTCTCCAGGAGCTTTATTACTCACAGTACACGCGGGTGTGTGGCCGTGGCGGCGGCGTCATTTGTCTCGCCTTGGCCAGGCCGAATAAATGTCGACACGGGCGCATGCGCCGGCGCATTTTTGTGTAACTGTAGGTTTCGTTGGGGTGGTGCTGTTGTTGTTGCTCAGCTTTACGCTCCTCTCTCTTTCTCTCCCTCTCTCGGTTACCCTGCATTGGCAATATCATTTGCGTCTTTTCTTCTATCATCCTCCTACCGGGAATGTCTTCATCGTACCGGTGCAAGGGTGTCTGTGGTGACGGGGATTACGTTCAGCAGGAAGGCGAAGAGAGAGGTGAAGTGGACATGTTCTAAGGCAAAAGCAATTTGCTTTTCTTTCCTCTCCCTTCCCCCTCTGGATGACGCCTTCCTTTGAGTAGCCCATCACATCGAAGGGAATGGGTGGTGGCACCTTGAAGTTCTCCTTTCTTTCTGCATCGCTGCACTAGCTCCTTTCCACCCACCCCCACAGATGAATTTGCGTGACGGCTGCAACTGCTCTGCAGTTGCACGATCAGCATGGGCAGGGGTATCTACGATGCTGTGTTGTCTCGCTCTCTTTACAGCACACCTGCGAGAAAACAAAATACAAAGCAGAAACAAAAAAGAGTCTCCGTTCTACGCTGATTAGGACACTTTCGAATCACTCTTCCTCCCCTCCCCTGACAGCGAGGGCCGCCTCCGTGTGGTGGCCTCGCAGGGTCCACCACCTCCACTCGGTGGAGGAGCCAAGCAGAGAGCCTCCCCCCTCCTATCTCCGCCCATGCCGAGCCACTTGTCGCTCCTGATGTCGGTGGTCAGGTCCTGGATGGCGTTGCGTTGGAGCGGCCTGCGACAGCGAACACGCTTGTGCCATCCACAGGATGGGGCAAAGTGCCAGCGTGGCTTGAACGCATCTCACCCTGGACCTCGCTGCCCACTGGGGTGGGGCGCCTGAGCCACCGCGAGGCAGACGCACCACATGGCGACCGGCATGGTAGGAGCGCCTGTGAGACGACCTGCGGAGCGGGGGTGGGCAGAGTGTGAGGCAGGGGGTCGTGCCGAGATGACCGAGCCGGCGCATTGCTGCGACGCGTGTGGCCACGGCTGCTTCGCACCGCGCGATGGGGCCTGTGAGAAGCTGCTGTGTAGAGTGGCGTTCCACTCATGCTGTATGACAGGGAATGGGCACGCTGAAAGAAAGTTTACATAAGAGATCTGCTGCTCTTGTCGTTTCTACGGCTACTTTGACTTTCCACCAGTGTCACCCACCTTTGCTTCTCGAAGGCGCTCGTGTTTCACGCTCTACATAGCCCCTTGGTTTGTCTTTGCTGAAGAAACAGTTTCACCCTGAGGAAGGCACATAGAAGCAGTGCATAGTGAGACGGGCGCACGTAGAGTGCGATTCAGGCAAGGCCAGCACACACACACACAAGCACAACAGCAAAAGAGAACACACCATTAACTCAGCGTTGTTCAGCATAGTTCTTAGCTTTCCTTAATGAGATAGTAGTCTCTCTCTCTATATATATATCGCTACTTTTTACTTGGTCTTGTTTGGTTTTCTATTGTTGCGTATTGCGTACGCTCTTCAACGTTGCCCTGAGACAACCTTTGACACATCTGTATACCAACACGTGCAGCGGCTTCGCTACACATCTTTTCACCCTTGGCCCCGTAACCGCTATGAAAAAAGTGCAGAGCCGCAGCTGCCGTCGAAGCCCGCCTGCACCACACGCCCAGCGACGGAGCTCCAAGCCTCCGCCCTTCACCTCTAAGACCTCTGCACGCACCTTTTCAGAGGAGCAGCAGCGCCAAGGATGTGGTCCACGTCTCCAGCCCTCATCGCAGCGTCGCACCGCGTCTCTTTCGTCACCCCCGCCTGCCACCGCAACGTATCTAACCCAGGGGACGAAGACCTCTGCAGACACTCTGACGAGCGATAACGCCAATGACGTGCCGACTGCGTTGACCACCTCCTCTTCCACCCTTCTGGCAACTGATGACTCCGAGGCGAAAGATGGCATGCGAAGGCCGCCCTTGAGGCGGCTCAATTCATCCACTGCCGAGGTTTTGCCCTGCGCTGGTGGTGGAACAGCGCAGCAGCAGACCTCGGCATTGCAGCAAAGAGCAGGTGACAGGAGCGCTCCTCCAGTAGCACGACCTCGTAGGGGGCGGCACCTGACGCCACCGTGGCGAAAGCGCCGTTCGGGTTCTGTACCGTCGTCTTCATCCCGCACCTCTTCCTCCAGCGCATTTGACATGCAGTCCACCAGTCTGAGAAGCTGCCGGAACACAAGCCACAGGGACGCTCGTGGGGAGAAGTGGTCATGGCAGCGTAATCTCAATCGAAACCGGCGTCGAGCCACGCTGACAGCAGCAGGAACGCGTCCTTCTACGTCATCCGCCACTACAAAAAGCTCGAAAATGTCGCGGTGGGCGTCAAGAGAACAATGGAAGGAGCATTGCCTGACCTCGCGTAGAGCCTACTCCTACACAAGGAGTATCAGGCCTTCATCGGCAACATCGCGAGATGGCTCAGCGATGAAGTCACCGAGAACCTCCAGCGATAGCTGGCCTATTCAGGGAAAAGACTCGAGCCAGGTCGACGACGACGACGCCCTCCTTTCGCCTTTCTCCTCTATGTCAGGCAAACCCATCTGTGCCTTCACCGATGTGCTGCCGCGCGACGTGTATCTACACATTTGCGGGTTTCTGACTGAGGTGGACTGCTGCACACTGCTCGAAGTGAGCCTGTGCATGCACGCCGCCATCACTAACGCCGACAGCATTGTATGGCGCCACATGTGCATGTGTACGTGGATGTACAAACAGGGCTTTCAGACATTCCTTCAACGCTTACGAGCGCTGGGAGTGTTGGCCCGTCAAGAGGAACTCGAGGTGCAGGCGCTGCAGCAGCACATGCTTCTGCTACGCGAACAAGACACCGTCTTCGGTGAGTCCGACGTATCCGCCACATGCGACTACGCAACGGTGCTGATTCGTCGCCGGCAACACGAACGCGCTCAGTGGATGGCAGCAGCAGCAGCGGCAACAGCAACAGGTGCCGCAACGTCAACGCTGTACCGTACGAGATCGACGAACAAAGTGAGTAGCACGACCACCAGCTCGAGCAGCATAACGCAAAGCGACAGTGGTAGCAAGACAAGCATCCGTGGCAGTCGCCACAGGCGCCGTCAGAGCCGACGCCGTCACAGGAACGCGAGGCGCAGCGCCACCGCCACACAATCGACGTCACAGCGCAGTGGAAACGTGTGTGTTGCAGCAGAGAAACAGGCCACACACGCGGCACGGCGCGCAGAGTCATCAGCACAGAGGCTCGAATCCCGCTCGACGACAGCCACCGCCACTTCGAGGGCATCGCGAAGTCGTCACAATCGCAGTGATCGCTTCCGTGACAGCGAAGGTACATCTGAACACTTCACTCGCTCCCGCCCACCACGGACTTTCTCAGCCGGGTCATCGACGAAGGAATCAACATGCAACAGCAAGCACTACAAACAGGCCTATCTATCAGGCCCTCACCACACCGACGACTCCGCAGACCCACTGCACGCAGACGACCCTAACACATGCGAGAAAGGGTGCAGCACCACGCGCCGTCCGCCCCTGTCGTCGTCTCCCTCAAGCAGGCACACACACACCTCGGAGCCACGTGAAAAGGAGAGCGGCGACTCTTCTGCGTTGCTGGACTTAGCGAATGCATCAGATGACGAAGAAGTGCAGGCAGAGGAGCATCGCTCCACTGGTGATAGTGAGACAGTTGACAGAAGGGAGCGGCGGGTACGCATTTGCCTTCCAGAAGCGGAGGCTGAGGTGAACGACAACGCGAACCTGGCAAACACGTCTGTGCTCGCTGCATGCTCTGGTAGCGATTCTCGTCACCGCAGGCACAGCCACCGCTCTCTCTATGGCAGTCCGCTGTCCCTGACGCACGACCATCGCCATCACCGACATGATGGTTCGCCACGGCAGCAACAGAAGCAGCGTCGTCGCCTGCAGCCGCAAGGCTGCAGGCAACGCCGCAGCCACCGTGAGAAACGCCGCAAGTCAGCCCGGCAGCGTCGACGGAAGCGTGGCCGCAGTCGAGGTCCGCGCTCGACCGGCGGCGGCGGCGGTCGGCACCGCTCTCAACAGCACCGCGGTCAGAGCCGCCATCACCGCTCCTCATATCACCATCATCACAATCCCAAATCAACGAAGAGCTCGCGACGGCGGCGACGTCGTCAGCGTAACGCTGCAGCAGCTGCGGCAACGGATCACACTGGGAGCAGCACGTACTTCTATCAGACTGCAACATATGAGGCCATCAAGAGCACCACCCCGGTGTTAGCAGCGCAGCATGTTGCGCCTTCCTCGGTTCCCTTTAAGCTCGGAGGACCACCGATGCCTTCAGCGAGCGGCGCAGAGGCTGTCATGCCTCACAGATGCAGCAAAGCGCAACCGCATCCGTACCAGCCTTGCAGTAGTGAAATCCACGCGTGCGAGACGTCCGCTGCTGGCGCACTCCTGCCGCTAGCAGCCCCACTGAAGAGCAGCAGCAATGTAGTTCAGAGGGCGACGCTGGAAGCTCAGAAAATGTGTTCAGCTTCTTATCAGGTGACGATACCCCAAGCGACACTAACTGCGTCCAGTGCTGCTGTGGCGTCCTCCGGCACAGGCTCGAACGAAGAAGGGCTGTACTGGTGGCAGTTGACGCCTGAAGCTCGTCAACGCCAGCTTCGCCGCATGCAACAACGAGAGCTCCAGCAGCAGGCCGCATCCAGCGGTGGGTTCACTACGCAAGCGGTGTCGTCTTTGCAGGACGGGGATGAGCTGGCAGACGAAGCGGCGCTGCGGGAGTGGGATGAACTGGAGGCCTCCTCCTTTGGATCTTCGAGTGGCACCATCGACAAGGAGGACTCAGACGCGACCCAGGAAAGAGAGAGAGAGGAAGAATACAGCGATCGAAACAGCGCCTCCGTCACCTCTGACGATACTGAGGGGAGGAGTGAGCTCAACACCGACGAAGGCGAGGGCGAACGAGAAGGTAACACCAACAGCAGCGACTATCGTCGTCGCCGTCATCAAAGTCGCAAATCGTGGCGAACTCAGAGCAGGTCGGCAAGGGGCTCAATCACTAATGGCGACACAACGCTCACGGCGGGGTGTCGCCACCGCTCGCGCCGCCAACGACACAGTGATGACGAGGGCACTTCCTCGTCCGCCTCCTCCTGGAGCCACGCCTACACCGCCCCCTCCTCAGTCATCAATGACGAAAGCGCCACCCCTCCGTGCGGAGTTAGGAGTGAGAAAGAGCAGTGGACGCACACAGGCACACGCGGAGCAGCATCCTTGCCGCATCCGCGCTGCACATTGAGCGACGCCACGGACAAGGGTAGAAGGAGCGATGGCGCTGGTGCTGGTGGCGGGAGATCGGAGGGTGTAGCTGACAGGTACGATTCCGACGAAGGTGCGACCACTGCGCCGAGCACGGCCGCATCTGCTCTCAGTGAGGCTGACAATGAACTCATAGCAGGCAGCAACAAGGGGAGTGGCCGCAGGCGAGAACTTCCTTGTATGCGCCGCGCCTGTCACCCCTACACCTCGCCCGGCATCTATGTAGCGGCGCCATTGTCTTCCTCATCCAGGGCAGAGATTCGTGCGGAGCGGCGTGCTACCAAGGCCTTGGAGAAGCGGTACGAAGGCATTGAGGAGGCAATGGTGATTACGCGCTCCAAGAGCGTGCTCATCCACACGCTGGAGAAGCAAACTCACGCACACTTGCCACACCTTCTCGCAGCAGCAGCGCAGAGACAGCATCGGTTAATGATGATGAACACGCGACCCGCTGTCGCTGCCACAGCTGCTGCTGCCCAGCACGCTGACCCCTCTCTCATGTCTCCTACAGTTGCACTACATCGCGGAGCTCCGGAGTTCCCCGATGCGGCATCGGCACCGGCAGCACGTGCCATTATTCTGATCGGGGCCGGCAGCAGCGACTTCAACGGCTGGGGTGCGTCGACGACGCGGCCAGCGGTTGTCTCACTTACTGCACCGCCAGCATCGCACCTCCCCTCCTCTCTCGACAACTCCTTCGCCACTGTCGCAGCAGCAACCTTGGCTGTGCCCGCGTCGCCGCTACACCAGCTCGCTCGTATCAGCAGCTCCAACGCCCTGATCAGCTCGGGCGGTGAACTCGGCGGGCGTGCGAGCAGCACGATGCCATGTCAAGATGCCTCCCCCCCCTCTCCATCCACCAACCGTACCGCTAGCCTAGTTGCAGACACGACAGGCAGCGGCGGCGGTGGCGTTGGAACCGCAGCTCGCGCGCTCCCACAAAGCCTTTTGGAGTATCATCGCGCACCTGCTGCAGCAGCTGCAGCCGTCAGTGACAGTGGTGTCAGTGGAGGTGAACCGTCCAGCGCTGCCGGCGCACCGATGCAACCGACTAACAACGACGAGGCTGTCGACGAGGAGGAGGAGCAACTCGCCCCCGTTTCGTGGAAGTTTGCCTTCTTTATGTCTCGTCGCGAGGCGCGGCGGGTCAAGATCACCCTGCAGGACCTTATAGAAGGGATGTGGGTGGTGTGCTTCCGCAGCAGCGGCCGAACCCACCCAATCCGCTTCGTCCGGCAGAACCAGGTCTTTGTATATCCACCACTCCCCACCGTAGAAGAAGAGGAAGAGCAGCGGCTGCGACAGAATGATCTGGCATCGAGCGAGGTCGAAAACGAGGCCAATCATACCGCTACAACGGCAACCGCAACTAACGCGATCTCGGCAGCGCCACCGTTGCCCTTTCACATCCTGCAAGGCGGTGCACAGCTGGTGGTTCACCAGTTCCCACCCATGAAAGTAATGCGGCGGAACGCTGGAACGCTGGCCAGTACTGCTGCTGGGGGCACGCCGGCGGCGGCGCCAGTTCCCTTGGTCACTGCCCCGGCGGCCGCGACAGTGACGCCAGCAATGATGGCAGAGAGACGATTTCTTGCAGAGCCGCAAGCGACCTTGTGCAAACTGCGGTTGCGCATGCTCTCATCCGATGCCCACGACGCAGCCACATTCGAGGCAATGACGTGCGGTGGCGTCACTGGTGACCTTGCCACCGCCAGCCGTGCTGTCGATGAGAGAGACAGCGAGTGTGCTGGCAGAAACTTTGGCGGCCGATACTGCGACTACTTTGACTCATGCGACACCACTGTTATACCCTCCACAGCCACGACGAACGATGTGCGTCCCATCATTGCGCAACGACTTGGGTTTTCTGCAGCCTACATGAGCGAGGTGCTTGGTCAACCTCCTGTTAGGCCTGAAGCAGAGCATGCCAGTGGAGGTGCCACAATGCGCCGCGGATGCAGCGCCGCCGCCTCCCAAACTGGACGGCGACGAGTTTTCTACGGCCCACTTACGCGTCGCGAGTGCGAAGCCCAGCAGCGGCGTGAGGCGTGCTTTGCACCAGGCGGGGCCGGTGATGTGTTGAATGATTGGGGCTGGACTATCACAAGTCAGCACGTGAAGATCTTCTCTTTGGACGTCACCCCTCCCTTGTATGTGAAACGACTGCAGCGAGTTGCTGATGTGGAAGTCATCGGCCGCAGTCGGGGCAGGGAGCACGACACGGGCACTTCGTAGCTCGAGGTGCATGAGCTAGTGGGCTTCTTGTAAATGGTAGGAAATGTATATGAAGTAGCCGGGACAGGCGAACAACGCTGCTTGTAGCTCTTGTGCAAGTTGACGCAACTTATGCCACTCGCTATCCCCCCCCCTCCCTTCAGCTTTTCGTCGTCTATTCCCATGATCAGTATTTTTTTCCCATTGTTGTTGTTAGTGACATCTGATGCGAAGGTGCATCTGCGTGTATGTGTGTGGGTGTGGGTGTGTCAAAGGTTACGCCTCTGTTGTCGGTGTCTCTTTGGTGAGCTTCTTTGCGGCTGCAGTTTTCTTTTCGTGCTGTTGTGGGTGGTGGGGGTGAATGACGGTTGCTCTGCTACTGCAGTGAGTTCAGGAACAAACAAGAGAAACTAAGATGGAGGCTAAAAGAAAAAGGACATACATCCGTATCAACAAGAACAGCAAAACATGCGCACCACACACACACACACACATCTATATCTACATAAATAAATAAATAAATATATATATATATATATGTGTGTGTGTGTGGTGCGCATGTTTTCCTCTTTGCGACCGAACCGCAGTACCCCTGATTTAGTGGCCTCTGCGCATTATCGGTGCGTGCATTCTCTTGTGCGCGTACATGTGTAAATCCACCGCTGTGGCAGCATCCTAGCCGCCCCCGAGGTGCTCAGCTCATTCCTGTCGTGAACTGATCTTCCTCACCTGGCTGCCGTCTCTTGCACATGGCACGCACACACACATGTACACACCTCCATCATATCTGGAGCTCGTTTCCCCTCCTCCCCTTCCTTCGCTACCACCGTGGAAGGAAAGGCAGAAAAAGAGATGTCACCGAACTAGCTCGACCATTACTCGTTGCTCATCTCTGTCTTTTCCTTCACGCTGCCTCCGTCATCGCGTCGCTTATCCGTTGCCTTAGGGAGATTGCGTAGGCAGCATTGTTGCATCTCTTACTTAGCACATCTGCCCTCTTCCTTCGAATATCTCCCCTACACGCTATCACATCGCCACAGGTGTCAGTGTAGCTGGCCACCTTTTTCACCTCTCTGAGTAGGCGCACACCGTCTTGCCAATTTTGCTTTGATGTATTGCTCATCGACTGCTCTTCCCCTGCATCTCTTGCAGTTGCAGCCCTGCACGGGCGTCTATCCGCAGCTATTCCTGTCGCCCATTTACCCCACGGCTTTGCATGTATGGTTGCCGCTCCTCGCGGGCCTGCAGAGCATCCGCCGCCGCCCCCCCCCTCCCCTCACAATCTCGCTCCCCTCCCTTGCAGGCGACTGTTGTTCTCCTACTCGTTTTATGTACAGTAGCGCTCTCCCCCCTCCCTCCCTCCTTCCTTCTTGTCGGTGTGCCTGTAACTCCTCTTGGCGCACAAAGACCTACTCACCTAGCTGTAGCTGGATTGGGCATGTGAAGGTGTCGGTAGAAGCTGTTATGCATTTCATCGCTAACTCGCCGCCCCCCCCCTCTGCCCTTTTCTCCCCCTGCTCTCTCCTTCTTCTTTCCTGCATAGCTGACAAGAATGCGAAGCCGCTGGAGACGCCACCCATCATGGACGCCTCTGTGGATGTCGCTGCCCGGCCAGTCGACCATGCGAATTCAAACCGCAGCAGCAGCTTTACACTCTCTCTCTGCCTAAACCAATACCTGCAGTGGCTCGGGCAGCTCCACAGCACTATCGGCACCGTCAGCGACTATGCCTACATACTCGGCCGCCTTCTTCGCCAAGGCGGATTTCCGCTTCGTCAGCGTACTGGCGTCGTACCCACTGCGACGGATGCACGATTGCGCGCCGCCGTTTGCGAACTACTCATCGGAGACGTCGCGGTACAGTCGGTGCGCCCGCCGGAAGCTATATGGGTGACATCAGCAAGAACGACCAGGAGCGGGTATACCGCAGCAAATTTCAGTAGTGCTGCCTCGTCACCGCCGTTGGTGCACCCTGAGGCCCCTTTCTGCCCTTGTCGCGCCTACTTCGAAGAGCATAAGCGAGGGTCGGGGGGTCGCTTTCTTTCGCTCAGGCGGCGAAGCAGCCAAGCAAAAGACAATGACAAGGAAAGCCACACTGGTCACGCGGTAACCATCAGCAGTGCCAGTGGCAGCAATGACGAGAGCGACAATCGTGCAGTGCACCTTAGTGCAGCTGTTCCTAATTTCCCCGCTAGTTCGAAGAACGCCGTACGCGGTGTTAACAACCTCGGCAGCAGGGACCGCTTCAGTTCTCGAGATGTCGTGACTTCGGGGAAGATACGTGTCGGCTCGCGCCCCTCAGATGCCCTGTCCCAGCCGATTCTTCTCCTCCCTGTCGCTGTGGTCACGCCGTCGTCCACCGCCTCGGCTGAGTTTGGCAACGATGCTCTACAAGCGAATTCCGGCAGGGACGCACAATGCCGTAAGTGTGTTAGCCCTGAAAACAGCGACTTCTCTCCACCTTCGCCTATTCGGACCTTTCCCCGTGCCCGTTGGCGCTGACACACAAGCGCACCGCGCTCTCCACCCCATGCTGGCCCACGTCCAACCTGAAGATGTTCGTCACCGCGCGCTCTACAGCGCGCAGGTACTGCACTAAAGTGTGGGGCATGCTACATATCAGATGAGCCTGCTGACGTTGCTGAGCGCAGCCCCCACCATGGCCGTTCCGCTCCCACTGTCACTGCCAGATGTCCTGCGCATGCATCCGACCGTAGCCCTCCTGCTGCTGTACCAGTGTGTGCAACGGTGCTTCGTATTGGACATTACCATAGCGACGTCAGTTGGTCTACCAGCGTCTTCGATGAGAAGTGGTCCATCCTCGTCGCTGGGAGATGTGAACGCACAGCCGACCAGCGCACCGAATGTGCCGCGTTGTGACCACGGTGGTGAGACCTCCACTACCACTTGCCTTCCTGAGAAATAGAAACAAGCTGCTGAAGAACGAATGCTCGCAGGCCTTGCAGGAGGCCTGCTTTGTGTAGTGGAAGGCGTCACTGGCACCGCTGCGCCAGCGGAACAGGTGGTGGCGGGCATCATAGGCGACGTGCTGGGGTTACGCTTTGAGCTCTTTCGCATTATCTTTGGGATCCTTACCACCGACAACGGCAGCCGCGCGACACTGGTGAAGCTGGCAATTGCCTGTAATGAGCTACTAGCGTGTCTGTAGCGAGTTACGTTCTGGCACCAGAAGAGCTGCGCACCGACAGAGGCCTCACCACGTCCCTCCGCGCTGGCGCAGAGGAGCGAGGGTGACACCCATCGCCTTCAGGGAGATGGTCAGAGGACAAAAAGCAGCAAGGAAGCCACTGACGCTGTGGTCACGGAAAAGCTGCTGTCATCAACGTCCTTTGACACCACTCCTCTCGACGCGGTTCACGAAGCGCTCATTCAGGCGTTCGCGCCTCTCGACGTCCCTCACACCTCTGCAGGCAACGTTGGCGACGCCAGTAACGCCCGCGGCCTCTGCGCTGGCGGCTGCTGGTTTCTGCTACCCCGGACTTGTCGCCGCAGACACCTGTCGCCCTCCTCCCTTTACCATTGATTTGTCTGTGGCTGCGACTGTGTCCCCCACCCCGCTGTTCCGCCCCTCACCAGCCGACGTTTTTCGTACGACGCCAACGGGCTGAGCCACAGTCTCAGCCCGAAGAGGAAGGCGCTTTTAAAATGTTTGGGGCTCCGGCTGCGGCAAGCCGCTGTAGGTCGCCTCGTGGAGCGAAGAAAAAGTGCGGCCGTCACCACCGACAAGAAGAAGTCGAGTCAGGCACGGCAAGCGTCGCCAAAGAACGTTCGCCAGGTCCAGCCCAAAGCAGCACAGCGCTCCGCCGGCGCTCCTACTTCATCGGGGTGGGGTGGGGGGTCGCCGTCCCACGCAGAGGCAGTCGCAGTGAGAGTGTCACCGCTGCGCCAAGCGACAATCAAGAGAAGGAGGCACAGCCTCAGCAGCGCCTGCAGCTGAGCAAAGAGCCACTATGCTTCTGGCTTCGATGGTCCCTGCTCTTTACCCTCTCGTCCCCCGTGCAGTCGCAGACGGTCGACTCGGACGGGCCAAGTCGCTCCTCCTCGACTTTGCTACTGTCAGCGCTTGAACTCATCGTTACAGGCTTACGCTGCCCCACAACCGCCTGGATTCGAGGGCTGCAACGCAGGCAGCTACGGCCTCACTGCCCAAGCACGAGACGCCCGGCGGCCTCATCTTAGACCCTTACTCGTTTGCCTCTGCACTGGAACCTCGACACGACGCGGTAAAACGCTGGAAGCACTCGAGGCTGGGGAGAGCAACGTCAATCCCATCCGACGAGCATGGTATCTCTCGCGCCGCAAGGTCTAGGCCACGATCCGCGGTCGATCCTTCTCGCTCAGAGTCGAAGCAGCTCGTCCTATTACCACCTCGTGTCAAAGATTGAAATGGTGTCGTTGATGGCGTGGCAACCGTTGCTACAGCGACTGAATCATCCCAACGCAGTGGGGCGCGCCGGCCACCGCTGGCTGCAGCGCGCCTCTTCTCGCGGCGCGACGTCGCCAAGGGCGCCCCTACAGACACAGCCACCGGTAAAGGCGATTGTGGGGAAGTTAAAGAGCCCGTGGGGTCTGCGGCGGCGGAGGGCAGGGAGTCCGGGGCAGCCAACTCTGCGACCGCAAAAAGCGCATGGGTGTCTGCTGCCTAATCCTCGTTGCTGTACAAAGACCCTCCGCCGCCGTGCCTGGTACGGAGCATGGGATGAAAAGGCAGCCGAATGCAAGCTCTGCCTCCTCGACATCTGCTGCTCTTTCGGCTGCTCGTGCACTGGCTGCTTCGGGCGCGATCACGTTGGATGTTGCGCGTGTGCACTGGCTGCAGCAGTGCCAGAGGAGAATACTCTGTTGTTGTTATCGCTGCGGCATGGCAGCACTGAGCCGGACTGGTCATCCCGCGTGCGGGCCGTCCGCTCAAGCAGAGGTGCCTTTTTCGTATGAATTTGCTGTTTCGGGACGTCGCAGATGAAAAAGGGAAAAAAGAGTCAGACACGCTGACGCATTGCCAATGCACCTCGAAGGACGCAGCGGCACGTGCACGTGGTCGTACTCTGCTGCGCTTCACGGTTGGCTTCTGGGCATGCGATCGCACGAAGGCCTCCGCATGCACCGGCCCTCCTCCTCCTCGGTCTGCCTTCTTTCTTCCCTTGTTGTGGCAACGGTACTGCGACACACGGGCACTCTGGCTCTTGCTCAACCTCTGCAGGTGCGTTTAGCAGATGCAGTGCGGAGGGACAAGGAGAAAGCACAGGAGCACACGGAGCGAAGTAGGAGGCGGTGGACGAGGGCCGTCATCTTTGCCTGGTAATAAGGTCCGTCTCTCTTCCCCTTCTCGAAACGGGCATTGCGCTTATGCACACACGCACAAGACACGGTTGCTTACGGGCACTGTGCCCATCGCCATGTCAGATAGGCACAGAAATGGCGCCGTCGTCACCGTCTCGACCACGCCCCTCGCCGACACATTTGTGACTGCCATGAGTGCACTACTGTGGCAACCCCTCGTCAATGAACAAAACCTGAGGCACGGCTGCAGGGACGATCAGGGGCTACAGCGCCAACGCATTGAAGAGCGTGCCAGCAGGCTCAGTGCTTGACATGCTCCTCCCGGGCTTGTGCAAGATAGCGTGCAATATCTGATGGCGACGCCGATTCTCTCTCACCTCACGAGTCAGTGACAGTGGCCTCTTGCGCGCCCCTCGACCGATCAGGTCGCGCCGCAAAGACAGAGTCAAGCGGCTTCGCATCGCTGCACAGCCCATTACCGTCGACACAAGTCTCAACGTCGACCTCCGCACAATCAGACCCATGCGGAGGGATGCACATGCACGGTGGATGAGCTGGCATGACGAAGACTGTCGGATGCCTGCCAACGACAACAATAAAAAAAGGGGGGCCGGTGTTGTAGATGTACCCCTTCAATGCACGGGCAGCAGACAGCGCGTCGGAAGATATCTTCTCAGATAAGGTGGCAGAGCGGAAGATTTGGCAATACTGGGTGGTGGTGCTACGCGAAGAAGTAAAGGCGGAGGCCGCCGTGCAACAGCAGCACCGCCGCCACCGCTTCTCCAGGCTTCAGCCTAGGTTGTCTCCTGAACTACCTACACGTGCCGGAGGTGAAGTAGTTGCTAGAAGACAACCCGTATGCGGTGCTGCTCGCCACAGACATCTCCATGACGTCACAGGCGTACGCGACGAGCAGTGCCGGCACATCATCGGGTACGGTGAGGTCTGACAAAAACCCTGAAGATGAAGATGACGGTGGGAGTGGTGGTTCTGGGGTGCACAGCACCACTGACATGGCAACCTGATACGATTACCTCCTGTGCCCGATCAGGGTGGACGACCCGCCGCTGAGTTCGCTTCTCTCGCTGACACTATCGAGTCATGTAGGCGGTGCAGTGATAAGGGAAAAAAGTCTGTGGAGTTGCGCTAGAGTGAGAAGTACTGCTTCGCTGGGGGCCTCCCTCATCTCTCACCATTTTGCTTACGCGTGCATGGCTGGGGGAGAGGAGGGCACAGCGCTGTAAGGAATCAACTCAACTGAACGACAAGAGAAAGTTCAAAGAAAAGCTAACTTGCGTCGAGCGGCGAATGTGCAATGCAGCACCGAAACTATTGCACATGCGCAGAGGGTGACGCTTCTTCTGATTTGTGTTTATGCGCCTATGCGTATTCTTGTTCGGTCGTTCTCAGACGAGTCTACGTTCCTCACTCTCTCTCACTTTCTTCTCATATGCAGAGCACGTCGATGCTGCGTCCTTTCATCATCACCGACCCCCTCCCTCTGACTGCGTTGTGATACCTCTGCCTCGCGCTGCTTCTAGCATCCTGGGCTCTGCTCTCTTGACGGCTTTTAACGGAAATGAAAGTGGGAAAGTTGCTGGAAAAAAAAAACGATAGGGCGGTGATGAGGGGTGAGTCAAAGTGCTCTCCGCCATACTAAAAAGAGCTTGCTTCACCAGCCATGTCTCTTTACCTCATTTTTTTTTGGCTTCTCTATCCATTCCCGGTCTCGAGGAATCGAGTCATTGAAAGCGTCTGCTTGTTCTGCCCTCCCACCACCTTGATTATCCATCACGTCAGGGATCCTAAGGGGGTGGGAAGGAGTTTAGTTAGGTCTACCTGCTCGTGCGTAGTGCTACCCAATGATGACTTGGGAGCAGCAGAGTTTTGATGGACAGTTTTTGCCAGCGCTAGAGGTATCGAAGGCGCGAGGGGGAGGGATACCAGGTCCGTATGCTCCTTCCACGGAAGTAGGAAACTCGCCAGTTGGGGAAGAATTGGAAACGTGTATTGGAATACAGCCTACTTATCTTCTGACATTCATCCGCTCTCCTCTTGTCGTCTTGCACGCTGGTGTAGTTTACCTCTGCAACACCGCACTTATCTCATAGGCGCGCTCAACACACACACACACACACACACACACACACACACAAGCGTCGACATCGCCGCATCCGCCGTAGCGTCAGTGCAGTGAGGAGTACACCGGCATAGCGAGAAAGGGGAAGAGAGTGGGAGACACTCTCTTCCCTGTACGCCTTATTTGTTTCGTGTGCTTTTTTTTTCTTTTCATCCGTACTTGTGTCTCACTATTGACGGTATCATGCACAAGGTAAGCCGTGTAATGACTGCCGCAGCGGCTGCCCCCACCGTTGGCACTCGCCCAGGATGGCAGGCTCTACAACAGACACGCCACAGTGTTCAGGGATCGTTTATGCTCTCCCCTTTGCCGTCCTCCTCGCCACTGCTGCGCCTCTCCACTTCGCATCTGATGACCACAACTATCTTTCCGTGGGTGCAACGCTACCCACACTCTCTCGCGATAGCGGTGCGTCTTCACGCTGCGCCGAGTGGCGAGGCCGTAGTAACCTCCACCAGCGCATCTGCATCTTCACCCAGAACTTCGTCCTCCAGTGGCAACCTCGGCAGCGACAATGGCATGTGCATTGACCCACGCCGCCTCCCAAACACCATTCCTGGCATTACGCAGGAAGAGCTGGCGGCGCGTATCACGCAATATCACGCACAACAAGCAAAACTGGCGCGAGAGATATCGGCCAAAGCGCTAGCGCATGATGTGGAACTCATGCGTCGCTCGATGACACCGAACTCCTTTGCCGAGTACATGGTGCGTCTGGAAAAGGAGCAGCAGGCAGCTGTGAAAGAGGAGGCGAAGATGGCTGCCATGTCCCCAGTTGAGCTACACCAGTACCGCCAGAAGAAGCGCCGGCAGGCTGTCCGGTACGAGTGGTACAAAACATTCTTGTTACTTTCTTCACTTGCTGGCAGCACCGTCTTCCTCTTTTCTTTGTTCATCTTCTTCAAGTAAGCCCCATGCGCCGTGTAGAGCGGGGGCGTGGTGTGGGCTTTTTGCTTCATATCTTGGTCGGATTATGGTCGCATATTTGGGTCGTTTAGTGCAACCACCTCAACACGTCAGCTCACATATTCGTTCTGCTGGTGGAGGGTTGCCGTGGTGGTCGGTGCGCGAGACAGTGGTTTTCTGGGATGTTGTTCGCTGCGTCCGGCGCATGCTCTACCACATGCATCACTGTGTCTATCGCTGGCCATCTCAGGGGTGTTGTCGCTTCACTTTTTCTTTGGTGGGGCTGTTTTTCATCGTCACACGCGCATACAAACACCCACACACGCTGATGTGCAGAAGGGAGTCGGGCGGGGGAAAGCGCGCTTTGTCAGCTAAAGATAAACAGGCGCGGGTGGTGGGAGTGCATGAGGAGCACATCAATGCACACGAACAGAAATGCACATACGCAGAGACAGCGAGAGGGGGGCTCAAACGAGAGGAGCAAGACAACGGGTGAAGAACTACAAACGGATTTGCTCACCTTCCCTCTCCCTCTCCCCCTATCTGTACGCACAAATCTGCACCGACTGCAATGGAATGGCGAAGGCGATGCGAGGGGAGTCGATAACGAGGTGAGATCGCCACTGCAGCAGGGCTCCGTGGTGCAGTGTAGTGCTCTTTCTCGCTCCTCTCTCCGTATGATGGGGCAGTCAATTGCAGCGCTTCCGCCACTGCTGTCGCTACCAACCTCTCTATCCACTTCTTTTCTGCCGCGGAGACCTAGCCGCAAGTGCGTACACACACACACACCTCCAATGTGCTCTTCTCCACACTGTTGAATGCACAGGAAAGCCAACGCCACGCGAGCGGACGCAGGTAGAACACTCTTCTCCCAATCACAACTCACGTTTGATTTTTCTTCTCTCTTTCTCAAAGCATTGCCTTTCTCGAGGTCTTCCTCCTTTCTGCTGCGACCCATGTGGCGCCGAGTTGGATTCAACAGGGTGCTTGCCACAGTGCATCCTTGGCCAGACGCCACTGCGCCTGAGCTGGCGAGCTGCAGCATTGCCGCGCTGATGGCCAGCAGGAGAAGTGGCAGTGGCAGTGGCAGTCGTGTGTGCCACTTACAGTCTTACCTGGGTGCCCGGCCCTCCAGCGTAACAGGCATCGCTGGCCCTAGCCATGTTGCTGTTTCTGTCGCTGCATCCCCTCTTACCAGCAGCGTTGGCGTTATGCGTCCCACCCGACTCCTTCGTCGACCGCAAACGATAAAGCCGAACCCGAATGAGGCCATGAGCGGCCAGTTTGAGAAGAGTTTCGAGAAGTTGGCAGACAAAATTGAGTCGCGCCTCCCCTTCCGCCAGCACCACGTTCTGCATGGCAACATCTACGAGCAGCAGTATGGTGACCGGAGTGAGCATGACATGTGGGTGGAGGCACAGGAAGACCTGCATGGACGTGAAAAGGAGAAGCCAGCTGCGCGGCAGGCGCGTAGCTACTTTTCTGACGAAGACCTTTCTCCAGAGGCATTGCACGTCCGCTCGCCACAGCTGAAGGTGGCACAGAACTTTCAGAGGCAGATGTACGACAAGAAGATTCTGAAGACGACCGCAGAGCCAGCCGCCTACTACTATCCGGAGGTGACTATGGAGGAGAAGCGGCTCTATCGTTGGATGCTGATTGCTGGCTGGAGCGCCGTTGGCGTGATGACGCTCATAGGTTTGCGACGTCTGGGTGAGTACATGCGCACGGCTGGTTAGCCCTGCTGCATTCGTTGACTTAGAAAGCCCTTGTGTGGCTGCGCGCGCACACATGTGTACTACTTGTGTGGTGGCCTCATCAGCCGGGCAATGCGAAACGTCGATCAAAGAGCCGTTGGTGTCTCTTTTTCTCCCCCCTCCCCATCCCACCACACACATACGCACACAAATGAGCCCGACAAACCGCAGTGCCTGAGGCAAGCGCTCACGAGGGAGGGGGGCGAGGGTGGATCAGCGTAGCTGGAGGGTCAAAGTCAGACCAAAGGGAAGGCCAGCCGCGCAGAATCTCCTCCACTCGAGATGTGTGGTTGTGTGTTGGGGCGAGAAGCTACAGCTGTGCGCCCCCTCCCCCTTCTCCCCGATCACGTTCACTCTTTTTCCACGTCTATTATGCCATCCCACACAATTCGGACTGCTCAGATGAATGCGGGTGGGCGGTAGCGGCGAAGTTGTCGTTCCCGCGGTACCCCCTTTTTGCCGTCAGTGCGTACCCGTATGTGTGTGTGAAGGAAGTGATGGAGAGAAAACGATGGTCTGCTATGCGCTACACGATTCATGCCGATATCGCTGGTTGTCATTTCCCCCCCCCCCCTCCTCGCCTTTACGCCCTGTCGCTGTCGTGAATCCGCTGCTGACTTCACCGTACTCTCCATGTCGCCCCTGAGTCTCTGGCGCTCCATTTCCCTACTGATTCCTTTCTTTTCACTTTTCATTGCCGCTATGTTTGTCCCCCTCCTCTTCTTTACTACACACACACACACGCCTCCGCATTCGGTGTTCCCACCCCCTCCCCCTCTTCCTCCTGTGTTGATTCCATCACCCCCCCCCCTTTTGCTGCCGCTCTTTTCGTTTGTTGTGCGCCACCCCATCGCACCGACGCCGACACACACCATACAATGAAACACATCCCCGTCTACTCGAGCAACGCACCTTCCCCTCCGAAACAATAAAAACTATTGACGGCGCGCACGCACACGCATACTTTCACGAAGTATCCGTCCCACTCGACGCCTTTCCGCACCAAGCAACTTCGACACAAACGTACCCTTCGTTCCCGCTCTCTCGCACCCTATTCCACCATTGATTCTTCACCCGCATACACACACGTTCGCCACTCTCACCTGCTGTGTTTTTGCTCCCCCTTTCGTTCCTCCTTTTTTCTTCTTCTTCTGTCTATTCCCCCCTCTATCTCTACCCTCACATCCAACGTTTCACCTGCCATAGAGATAGACAGCCCCCACCACAACCCACTTTGCCACGCAACACACTCGCGTGCGCAGGAAAGCGTAACAGAACAAGCACAAAAGGAACAGATAGGCAAAGACGCTGAAAACAAAAAAAAAATAAGAAAAAAAAATAGAAGAGCCGTCGCCACGCAAGCACGCGCGCGCGCGGGTTTGCGCACATACATTAGCCAAATAATAATAAAGCACAGCTGGGAAAAAAAGGGGGCACACTCAAGCATATAGGCACCCCTTGGCGAGCCCCACTTGCTTTTTTTTCTTTTGAGGGGATCGGTACTCTCTCTTCTCATACAACGCATACACCCACTCACACACCAGAGTTCATCGTGCACCCCACTCGCATACACACTCACTTGTGCATTCACAAGATTTCGAGAACTTCTCTTTCTGTGTCTTGGGTGTTTGTATTTTTTTCTTCTGCCAAGCGAGAGCAGGAAAAATTGCCAGTTCTGTCGACGGCAGACACGTCACTCACTCACCACACACACATATATATATATATCACACACACACACACACGCACACATATATATATAGTCCACTACCACCACACCACTGCATCGTGCCCACACAGGCACACCCACATACACGCAAAACAACCACGTACAACCCGAAGCTAAGGGAAGATGGCATACACGGAGAACCGCGCCAGCAAGGCTATCGATGTGTTTCTCGACAGTCGAAGCGGCTCGCCATCCGCTGCGGCCAGCGCCAGTGTAACCACCTCCAACAACGCCATGGACCACAACCGATTTGCCACAATGATCGCCCTGCAGAACCGCCTTCTGAGTATTATGGCGGAGGCACAGACCATTGTACAGCACCTGCAGCAGAACGGCTTCTTCCCCCGCGGCTCTGGAGCCAACCCGGAGGAAGATGCGGCCAACATAATCATGCAGATGCTGCGCGCCAGCCTTGAAGTATCCCATTCCTCGGCCACGTCGCCGAGCGGAATGGTCTGTGGCTCGCCGTCGACCATGGACGCTGGAAGCATGCAGCATATGTCCAGTCTCAACTCGAACATACCCGCTGCCTTGGACGACGTGCCGTCCAGAGCTCCGACCAAGTCGTCCCCTCATAACAACAGCAACAGCCGTAGCAGTACGGACAATGTGGCACACAACGCCGTCTCACACAACGTCGTCGAGGAGTTTCTTCTATCCGGCCAAGATGGTCAGCAGCAGCAACATTACTCGAACACTGCGAACGCAAACCACAATGAAGAAGGTGATGAGCTGCCGGAAGGGTCAGAGATGCTGGCGTTTGTTGAGTTCAAGCGCGGCCGCGTCCGCAAGTACGTGTGTGAGCACCGCATCGAGCCTGGAAACTACGTCCTCGTAGACGGCGACCGTGGCACAGACTGCGGCCTATTGGTACAGACGATCGAGCGCAAGCCAAACAACGAGACGGCCGTTGTGTCGATGGAGGGCTGTGACATCCGCGATGACAAGATCAAGCTGGAGAACGGCCGCGTTCTGCGCCAGGCCTCAGAAGAAGACATCGACCGCCTTCACAACATCATTGCGAACGCAGAGAGCGTTGCTCTCAAGACATGCCGCCAGCGGTGTTTGGAACTCGGCATCGACATTGACCTGCAGGATGTGGAGTACCAGTTCGATATGAAGAAGATCAGCTTCTTCTTTGACTGCGACCACAGCGTCGACTTCCGGTCCCTTGTGCGGGAGCTCTACCGCACTTTTGGGGCACGGATCTGGATGGAGAACATCAACCCCAAGGTCAAGAACTCTATGCCAGACGCTAGTGGACACGAGCGCAGTCATGGTGGGGGTCATCACGGCAACGGCGGCGGTTGGCGCAACAATCACCGCGGCGGTCGTACACGTGACTACTGAGATGGACACGCTGGGGGAGCATGTGATAGCTGAGCGAGTCGCCGTTGGCAAGCCATGCCACATCCGTTGTTTTCTTTTCATGTTCCTTTTCCTTTACTGGTCTTTCGTGGGATGGCGGCCAACGATGACATGCGCCCACGTACCCTCATTCATTCGTGTCAGAGCCCCACGAGCAGCGGCAGAACTCAATAGAGAGAGGGGGTGATATGGCAGGGAGAGAACGCAAGAGGTGGGGCGGGGGTGTACGTGGACCAGTGGGCTCACATGTTGCTTACATCGCAGAGATGGAGTTCTCGATATTGACACACACACGCACACATACGGCGCACATCGCAGCTAGGACTGTGACACCAATCTCGAGTGGGATGGGCCCTCCTCCTTTCTCTTTGCTTGTGTCTTTGTCGATCCATGGCCCCCACCCCTTCTCCTCTTGCAAAAGCACAAGTGTTGTTTAGTGCTCAAGAAGCCGAAAAAGGAAAGAGGCGTTCGGTGTTTGTCTTGTGTTCAGTCCCTCGCAAATCCAATCCCCATCCTGCGCCCCCTGCCCACATGTATAGGTGCGCACGCCCTCTACTCCGCTGTGGTTCGCGTGTTGCATCGGGTTGCCTCGATCTCAATGGAGCGCACTCTGAAGACCGAGCAGACAAAGAAAAAAGAGGTGATAGAGAAAGGGTAAGAAACGAAGAAACAGAATTTGTGGAGGACAGGTAACACTTAAGTGGGGGCGTGTTGGTTATCCATCCCTTGCGTCGTGACAGGAGTGTGGGGAAGGAGAGGAGGGAAGCGGAGCGTGACACAGCATACACACGGAAACAGACAAGAATAAAAAGTGTGTATATATTTAGGGGTTCGATGACCGCGATGCGTTATATTTTTTTTCTTCCTTTATTTTTGTTTTCTCTGGTGTTTTTTTCTTTTTTTGCTCAGCGTGGTTGTCACCATCCTCACCTTCTCTGCGTCTCTCTCTCTCTGTATCCCGCTCTCTCGCTCTCTCTCTCTGCGTGTGTGTGTGTGTGTGTGTGTGTGTGTAGTTAAGATATCGTTCACTTCTCTCTGTGTGTTTTTCCGTGTGCCTCTCGCATATAGCTTCTTTTTCCCCTTGTTTTTTCCCTTGTTATAGTTTGCTGCGCTCCTTCCTGGGGGTGGTGGTGGTGGTGGTGTGTGGTTGCTGTTGCGGTTTCATTCCCTCTCACACCTTGGTGCCCTTTGCGGCAAGGCAAGTGAAAATCTGCCTCTCGCTGGGCATCAGAGAGTTCTTCTTGGTGTTGCTCTCAACGTCGCATGGCACTTGCTGTGTCGACTCCATCTCCGTTGTCTGGGGCTTACTTGTCATCAGGCTTTATTTCCCTCTAACACCTAGGCGTCTGACGTTTCCTTTTGCTTTTAAATGAAAACGAAAAAAAAACACCTCAGTGCTTGGCGCAATCATGTAAGAGGGCTTGGGAATACGAATGATGATGATGATGGCAGCCAAATTACGGTGATGCCTTGACAATGTTTTGTGGCGCATTCATACGCAGTGCACACGCAAAACATCATGGGATCCCTCACGAGGCGTGTGTGTGTACGTCTGCGCGCAGGCGCCTCTTTTGTGTACTTGCCTGTCGTCATGTTGTGTGCATATCCCCTTTTGTGTGTGACTGTGTGTTCCCATCTCCATAGAAAAAAAAAGAGGAACGAGGAAAATGGGGCGGAAAGGAAGAGGTTTGCTTGGCCGCACTTGGGTGTGTGCAGGTGGTGACAGCGTCCTTCATGGAGCAAGAGAAAGGTGCAGCTACGAGCACGCACATATACAGAGAATACGAGCTATTGTGTGGAGAAGAGAGAGAAGATTGAATCACGGGTGTGCTTTGGGGGGAGGGGCTCTTGGAATACAGGTGGCGCATATGGACTTGGAGAGTGGCGGTAGTGGAAAAGATGGAAGTTCCGTGGAAGCAGTGGTGGAGTTGATATAGGCGAACAAGATGGAAGTGGCTCTCTCGCTTTGCCTCTAGCCGCCACACTGTTTCCCTTGTCGATCTTTTTTTTTTTGCTGCCTTTTGCCTTACTTCTCTGATACGTGGGTCCTTTTCTCTCTTTGCCTCCTCCTCCCACCTCCCCCTCATCAACTCTCCGTACCGTCTGATTGTTATGTCGTGGTATCGCTTTATTTTTTTCTTTGCTTTGTTGGAAGAAGCCATGCTTGTGCGTGTCTGTTTTTCGTGGACCGGGTCCGTGCGCCTCTCTTTTGTGCTCAGGTTTCTTGCCGCCCTCCCTAACACCGCCCTCTTCTATTTATCCTTCTCTCTCTCTCTCTCCCTCAGTGCGAATCAGACACAGAAGGAACCACCACCAGCCTAACGGACACGCACCGGAGCCTCATGATAAACGCAGACTGCTTCTTGGGTGAAGGGTACAGGCAAAGAGGCGGTCTGATGGCAAAGTAAAAGCTCTGCCTTCCCTCTTGAACCTGCTCTTCTCCTTTTTTTTGCTTGTTTGCATGCGAGTCGTGTGCACCTTTTGGTGATGGTGGTGGTTTGCCGGCACCAGCGCGTGGTTGTGCTGAATTACTTTCACACCTACTCACCCACCTCTGAATCCTCGAGTGTCCTTCCGTGTTTTTTGTCTCTCTCTAACTATGTGGTGGCTTGTTTTTCCCCGTATCTATTCTCCTCGTCATCGCTGCTCCTCCACATCCCCCCACCCCTCCTTCTCCGCCACCCCCTCTCCCCTCCCTCCCCTTGCGCACACAGTCTTCCAACAGGAACCAACCGAAAGGATAGCGCTTGAGGACGAGACAAAGTGCTCCTTGTGGCAGCAGCTGTAGAAGCATGAGAAAAGGGGCAGAAATTGTCACTGGAGTATGACATAGGAGTGGGATTCGTGAGGAGGCGGTAGAAGGACTCTTGAAGGTGGGAGAAAGAAAGGGGCTCATTGGTTGCCGTGCAGCGCTGTGAGAGGACGGAGCTCTTTAGGTGTGCTCCTCTTTGCCCAGGGTCGCACCTTCGCACGCTCCCGTTCTTGCACGCAAGATCGCATACACATGCACAGATAAGCAAACGTGCTATCGTGCTCAGCGACAGGTATGCGTTTCACAGAGTACTATTCCCTCTACTGCATTGCTCGGTCATTTTCTCTCGTGCTTCTGCACTCCTCCCCCTCCCTTCCCTCTCTCCCCTCCTCCACATCGCGCTACTCGACACTATGCCCATCGCAGCCCTTCACCGCTCACATGCCTGCAGGCCTCTCTGCTCCCTTTTTTTTCTCCCTTCTCCGTCGCCTACGCGTTACGCAGTATCCCCGCCTTCAAGAACACCTCCTTCCTGTCTACCCCCCCCCTTTCATTCCAGAATTATTGAGGGGAAGGGCTTAGTCGTCGTTGGTGGGGTTGTGGCCGCACAGGAGGTGAGCAGGGACAGGTGTCTTTCCCCCCTCCCCCGCCTACCCTTTCTTTGTCTTTTTCATTGAACCAAGGCCCCGCAATGCTGACCCGATCGCTGCCACTGCTCCGCCGCCGCGGCACGGGCCACGTTGTGAAGTACCTGGAGGGAGTTCCCACCCCTACAAAGCTCATTGACCACCTCGCCGGCGCCAACCTGCATGCATCCGCTGAGTTGCCCTTCTTTACTACCGTGCCGCGCTACATAGACGCGCAGCTGGAGCAGCGGCTTTCTCGCCTCTACTTTCACCATCTTCTGTACCCCGCTGGAGGAGCTCGACTGCCTTATCAAGCAGTTGTCGTGCGCGGAGCACGTGCGGTGCGCGCCTCAGTCACGCACCTGCTTTGGGCGAAGAAGGCGACGAGTGGAGTGCCGCATCAGCCAGATCACCAGCAAAGGCTTGCAGCAGTCCCTGCCCCTGCGGTGCGCCGACCAAACCCGCTTGCCGTTCCAGACTCCCAGCTCGGCTCATCAAGCCCTGCGCCGTCGTCGTCTGCCGCAGGAAAGATGCCCATCATGAGCTGCAGCGCGACAATCCCCACCGAGGACGTTCCAGCTGCGGCATCGTGGGCTCGAGTGGACCCTGCGAAGCGGCCTTACTTTTCCGCTGGCATTTCAAGCAATCATGAGCACCGCCACAGGTCTCACAGTCCTCCAGAAGACATGAAGCTGTCGGCGAGGACAGTAGTAGACACGACTTTGGCTCCGCTGAGAGGGGTTCTGGAGCACTTCTGGAATGAATCGAAGACGACCTGGAACTCGTCGAGTCAAGTTGCCGCGAGTGGGCTGCCCTCCGCCTCTCTCCCAGCTGAACACAAGATGGCAGAGCGTGTGCAACAGCTGCTTGTGCATCCGGCAGCTGGACTCCTGTGGATGCCAACCTCTTCGTCCCTGTCAAACCCTCCGGTTAGCTGTGAAGGAAGCGGGGGTACTTCTAGCAGCGTTCCTGACAATTCAGAGCAGCGCTACTGGGCAGAGCTGATGGCGCACGTACAGGAGAGAGTAGCAGCGATGACGATGCGTGGTGGTGGTGGTGATGCGAAATCCCCTGCAGACGTGCGTACGTTCTTGTATGTACAGACACGCCTTCCTCCATCCGCGACGGTAGTGCTTCCGTTAGCGCAGGTGCGCGATCACGTCCACGACAGCAAGCAGACAATGGATAACTTCAGCCTGCACAATGATGCAAGCGAAGGTATGGTTTGCCGGATTGCTGGTGGCCTAGAACCAGTGGTGCCGTTTGCTGTGGGCCGCCCACTGGTGCCGGTGACGGCCAACGACGCTACCGCCTCGCTGTCGGACCGCATCTTTGCCCACGTGACGTGCCTGACGCGACTCAACATGCGCGTGTCGTCAGCGCCGTTGGCAAAGACTCCAGCTGTGGCAGCAGCAAATGGTGACCCCCGTGCCACAGTCGAGTCGCAAGCAGCGAACATGCCATGCAGTACGCATCCAGTCAAAGAAACGGTGCCCCACTCGCGTGACAGCGCCCCCACCTCCGCGGAGCCGTGGTGCTTGGGCGGTGTTAGGCTGGACCTCATGACACCTCTGCATATCCGCACCGTTGCGGAGCGCCACCCAACGAAGCCCTCGGTGCACACGCGCGGGCGCCTGATGGCACAAGCTCAGAATGGCACCTCCACGGTGAAGGCAACAACGGGCAGTGCCGATACCGGCCGGTACGTTATCGGTCGAACGGATGCAGAAACGTACGTGCTCCCACAGCGCGAGCTGCTGCTAACGCTTCACGTGCCCACTCACACAGAAGACATGTGTGCCGCGCAAAATGTGGAACGACTGCGCCGGCAGGTGAAGATAGGCCGCGCAAGCCCTGCAGCGATGTCCGCGGCGTGGCCAACGGAGCAGGCACGACTCACGTCTTCGCGCCGCGCAGCGGGGCAGTACGCCAATACAATGAGCGCAAACGAGACAGGCGTGCATAGTGCAAGCGTGACGCCGCAAGCGGCTACAGCACCCCTTGTGACGCCTCCGTTGGCGCCGCTGCTGGTATCCCGCACCAGCTACGAGGTGCGCGCACTGCCAGGCGACGTCGTGTACATTCCACGTGGGTGGGGATTCGACGTGCAGCGCATTGTTGGCACAGCCACCATCCACAACGGCAGCTGCGGTGGTGGTGGTCCTGGCAAGGCCCAGGTGGACTTCTGTGATCACCGCACCGTTGCGGGGCATAACGGAGCGGGGCGTGGCTGCCGGTCGGCTGCGCCGTCTAACTGCCACGAACCCGCTGAAGCAGCGCCTCGCGTGTCGCCGGCAGCATCGGTGCAGCTCACCTCTGTCGAGGTGGACGCCTTGTGTCTTCACTATCAGCCATACCCCGAGCTGACAGAGGCGCAGGCGGCCGTCTACGTCGCGGCGAACTACGTGCATGGTGGCGTTAACGAGTTCTACGAACACGGCGGCAACCGCGTTTATCGTTCGTATCGTTGAAAAGGTGCGGTACCGTGACAGAGGTACTGGTGAGGAACGCAGTCTAGGGGCCTCTGCTAGCTGAGCAGAAACTTTCATATGATCACTATCCCCTCCCTCCTCGCCGATCCCCCATGTCTTCGAGCTTTGGGTTAAGAATGACTGTCACGTTAACGCAGCTCCATCTTGATGTGAGATGAAAGGGATTCAGTAGGTGCATCTGATATTCCTCCCTCCTGTTTCCCCACCACCACCACCACCTATCCACACACCTCGCTTCCTGTTCGGACTACGCTGGTGATGGCTGTGGGCGTGGCTGTTGCTTGTTACCCCACCCTACTCCTTACAGTTCTCAGTGGTTTTCAGTGTTTACTCTTCTCCGCATCACCACTGTTGTTCTTCGCTTCCTAAAGCACATCTGAAGGGTGCGCATGCCTTAGTCGTTGGGTTGTTGCACTCTTCTCTGCTCCTCACACGCAGCGAGAGAGAGACAAAAAAAACGTGACAGTGACAGCCTGCTGAGCTTCTCATCATCTCCTTAAGTCAACGGAGTCGCCTGCATCAGCTTGTCTCGCACTGCCTCTTGCATTTGGTTGTGGCACGCGCACAAAAGGGGAAAGAATACGCGAAGAAGACACAGTGATGGCGGCGGTGTGACTTCCGTGTAGATGTGTGCGCCGAGGTCGTTGTTACCCTGTCCATGTAGGGAAACAAGAACGAGACAGGCGCATCGCTGACTTCACATCACCGTTTTCCTGTGGCACATGCGCTTTTCATGAGCATCGCCCCCTCCTCCTCGTCCTGCTCTATTACCCCTTTATGTGAACGTATTGCATTCACTCCCGTTTGGTCGTCCTCCTCCCTTTCCCTAGGCGCGTCTGTGCACACTTAACGCCGCTGGCTTGCCCGATCGTAGTCACCTACACTACCCCCTTTGACAGTTTTCCGTTTCCTTGTTCTCTTTGTTGGGATCTCCCATTATTTCCTGCTCTTTTCATGCCCTTGCGTTCAATCCCCTTCTTGGTTTTTCCGCGCCTTGTACAGCTTCGCTCGCCCGCGAAGCACTTCTCTGCTCTCTATCGCTCCTCCGTAACCATTAGATTCAGCATCAAAGTCGAGCCCTACGGCTACGACAAGCTCGTGTAGCTGGAGACCGATGCTCTCAAAGTGGGTCTCATCAACGATGCCGCCTCCGTCGCCTCCATCCAGGTGTACTAACCCGCCAGTAACAAGTGGATCGAGGTCAACTGCGGCTACCCGATGAACTCCGAGGAGGCTTGCGCCGACCCGGACTACATGGACACCACTGTCGGCCCCTGCGCCGTTCGTGTCGCTGGCGGCGCGTTCACACTGGACGGCGTCAAGCACTACACGTAGAAGAACCGCGGTGAGAACACCTGCCACTGCGGTGACGACGCATACAACAAGAAGCACTGGAGTATGAAGCTGATCGAGACCGCCAACGTGATCGGTATCCGCTTCGAATGCGCAAGCCCACACATGGAGAGCGGATTCCCTGGCAAGGTGAGTAATTATTGCACCTTCACAATCGAGCGTAGCGAGCCTAACGCCCTCAAGACCGCCTACGACTCCTACATTACTGACAATAGCCCTTGCAATGCCTCTCCCATCGGCGTGTTTAGTCACACCTCCTTCAACCTGAACGGCATTCCCGACCAGCAGGACGGTAAGAACTGGGTGCAGCCGGAGTGCATGCGCAGCCACTGGCTCCGCGTGTACCGGCCAGCTATGTTGCCGAGGCGAATCGCGCCTCCATCCCAACTGACGAGTTTCTGCCGGTTGAGGGAACTGGTCTCGCCTACCGCAAGGGACGCGTGATCGGGGACTACATTGACGACGTGGCGCTGCTCGACCGCGACCCGTGCGGCTACGACCACCCCCTCGCCATCGATGGCTGGGAGAAGGGCAAGTTGATGCTGCATGCCGAGGCGAAGAGCCCGGCCACAAACATCTGCATGAAGGTGTACTCGACCTTCCCATGCATGTGGGTGTACACAGCCAACAACAAGCCACTGCCGGCGAGCGGCGGTCCGGGACAGCGGTACGCGCGTTGGACTGGTATGGGACTCGAGCCACAGTACCTCCCTGACAGCGCGAACCACTACCCCAAGTACCCGCCGTGCATTGTGCGTCGTGGCGAGAACCGCTTCACCGAGGTCATACTCAACGAGTTCACTGTCAGTGGCAGCTCCAAGGTGTGAGTTGGCATCAAAAGGAGCGGTGCGTCTCGGTTCTCTTCTCTCCGCACCCCCCCCACGCACGCAGTGACATGGTCGCGCATCGAGACAGACGCAAGTAGGGTGTGGCATGCGCGCCTGTAGTCGAAGGTGGCACCGTGTCTGTGTAGCTCGTTAGCCCTCTGTAGCTATATCTGTCTGCGTGTGTGTGTGGGTGTGGGTGTGGGTGTGTGTACGCGTGTGTCCGACTGTTGCTCGTATGAGCGGGGGGGAGGGACGACGGAGCAGAGCGATGTCCATGTCCTTGCCGCTATTCTTACCATGTTGTCGTTGCCTATGCGCGTGTGTATTGGGGTTTCTGTTTTACTACTTTTATATGTTTGTCATGCCAACTAAATACGCCCTCTCCCTTCCCTCACACACAAAACGTTGTAACTCCCCCCCCCTCCCACACACACACACTTCCGCCCACCCTCTCTCGCGCCTCTCGCATACACTCTTTGCTACGCTTGCCTCACTGCGTTGCCGCCCTAGTAACGGTGGGGCACGTCCCAGCGTTGGCATCGCCGTGTCCAGTACCCCTCACTCGGTGTAGGAAAGCCAGACGGCCCCCACCCATTCCTGTCACACACCGAACCGCCTCTGGTGGTGACAGGGTCAAGCACCTAGAGCGTGGGGGAGTCCGAGCGACCTGCGGCAGTGGGCACGCTTGCACCACCCATGTGGCGCGCAGAGTGTCCGCGTGACTCGAGCGTATCCCACCCGGCCCCCGCTGCCCACGGGTGTGGGGAGCCAGAGCCCCACCCCGAGGGACACACCAGGTGGCGACCGGCAGGACGGGCGCGGCGGTGAGGCGACCCGCGGGGCGGGGGAGGGGAGAGAGCAGCGTTTGGGGCAGGGGGGGCATGCTCCGATGACCGAGTCGGCGCACTGCTGTACCGCGTGTCTAGCGCTGCGCCGCCCCACGCGATGGGGCTTGTGAGGGGCGAGGCCGGGGGTCGGAGGGGGGGAGGGGGGGAGCTGGGCTCGTGTGTTGCCTGACAGCGAGTGAACACGTTAAAAAAAAAAAGGCTGCTCACTGTGCGATACGACTCTGTCGATCACGCGCCCCCCCTCCCCCCCCCCTTATATCCTCGGCGCACCTCCTCGCCTTTCTAGCGCTTGACTCCTCACAGTTTATTTCTTTGAATGACCGCACCGCGGTAGCGGGACAAAGTCGATTCCGTCTGTGCCTTTTTTGTAGATGGAAAAAAAAAGAGTGCGATCTGCAGTGTGTGCACAAACATGCGCATAGAAACGCATGCGGAACAGCCCTTCGCTCGAAGGAGTGCAGATAGAGAACGGATTGAGAGGGGCGAAGAGATGTAACAGTGCGGAAGCGTAGCACAGAGAAGCAGCTGAGCAAATAAGAGCCAACCCAACCTGTACACTCCGTCAAGTACTAGAAAGGGAGAAGCGAACAAGAAGATAACGCACTTCAGAGGAGGGTTGTTCGTCAGGTTGTTGCGCTGTGTCTGCCTCCCCCACCTCCTCTTTTCTTTTTGAATCCGTGTCTACGTGCATAGGTGTATGAATGTATCTCACCCCACTGTACTCGAAAGGAACACGCGATGACCGCTGGAGCTGCCACCACTACGCTGGCACTCTCCCTCCCCCTCCCTTTTTCATGGCTTGTGCCACTTGTATTTTTTTTCATCTCACATCACCGACACCTTTTGTTCTGATTTTTTCTTTTCTTCTCCTCCTCTGCCACGAGAGCCACCATCTTGGGCCTTTTTTTTGGCTAAGCTTGCGCGTGCGTATATCAGTGGGCGGTTGCGAAAGCTACTCAGTCTTTGCATGTCAACGCGCTTCTTCCTGCGAACTCGCCCTCTGTCCGCCTCTCTCGCTCCCTCTCCTTTTCATCTCGTTGCGAAGTGGTGTGGGAAATCGAAGAGAAGGCCGACGCTTCAAAGACTGCGGTTGGCACAAGAGATGTACTGTGAGAGGGTGAGTGGGTGGGTGGGCCTCACTGGAACGCGCATCGGTGTTGCAGTATATCTGCCTACTGCGATGCCCTATGTGACTGACATCTCCCCTCCGTCTTTATACACACACACTCAAGGCACTGATCTGTCTCGCTACTCATTGGAGCAATTCCTTTCGCGTGTACTGTTATACCAGGCCCTCCTCCATCTAGCGGGTTCTTTGTTGTTGTTTATGTGTTTTGTTTCTTCGTCGGGTGCCCGCGAGCAGACAATTTCGATCGTTTCTCTCTCACCTTTCACTACTCCCTTATCAGGTGCCGTGCACGCCCTGCGCAGTGGCATTTAGTCTCCCGCCGTACACGGGTGTGTGGGCGTGTGTACGACATACTCGCGTGCGAGTGAGGAGTGGAGAGTGACTTAGCGACCCCCATCAAAAGGCCTTCAAAGCAGAAAACGTTAAGCATCGTTGTATGCCCATGTATGTGTGCTAGTTTGAGTGTCGTTCTCCCCCCTTGCGGCTACTTTTCTTTTCCTCATTGAGCGTGGGGCTCCTACCAGTTGCGTGCGCCATACACTCGTCTGTGACTGCTCCGCTGCGAGTCGATGTCGATGCGCTCGTCGGTGCGCTCACGTGGACATTGGTCAGTGACTACCTCACCCCCACCCACACACACCCTCTCCTCCTCTCACTTTTCGCAGCGCTTCCGCCACGCTGACCTCACGCATCTCCACGTCCGCTGCCACACCCTCCCCCTCCTTTGCTTTTGCCGCTGTGAGCACGTTGAGGGAGTTCTCATGCCGACATCGGAAAGATGGAAAAAATAAAAAAAACACTGGCGCACACGAGCAAATTTTCTTCTCTGTTTTGCTGGGCGAACAGAGAAGAAAATTCGCCCGTTGCGGTATTTCAAACATAGCTGCAGGCTTCTCTCTGCAAGAGAGAGAGAGAGGGAGGGAAGGAGCTTCACTTATCTTGTCATATCGAAAGCTTCTTTCTCCCTAGTCTGAAATGCACACTTCATGTTCAGTCTTGCTTATCCTCGGCTGCCGCACCGACTCGCGTGGATGCACCTGTCTTCCTCACAGCTCCCTCATTGCCTTTTTTTCTTTTCAAGCTCGTTCTTCGTCTTGCCCTCTCCCTTGCTGGTGTCCTTCATGATACTTCGGCGCCTGCTCTACACCCCCGCCTAGACATACACGTGCACGTACACATCCGTCGCCTCACACGCGCACATTAGTGCTCCCTTTTTATTCGCCCTCCCCCCTCTCCTTTTTTTTCTTGCCTTTTGCCGACACCAGGACAGATTATTCACTGCGCGCACCTCCCCCACCCACCCACTCACCCTCTCTACTCTCCTCTCTCTCTCTCTCTCGCCGATAGTAGCCGCGTGTGTGTATATCTGTGAGTGCCTGTTTGTTTGTCAGAGAAGGAGAGCAAGCAAGCAGTAAAGCCCATCAACACTGTCGCTTCAACTCCCGCTATCTCCCTGTGAGCACCACTTTCTGGAGGTGGAAGAAAAATAAAAAAAGGCCTCGACATGCTTCACAAATACGACAAAATTGAAGACGCCATGGCGGCGTGCGTCGCCCTCGAGTACCCGCTCATCGTTACACTGCACGACAAGCTGCCCACCTTTCTCAACAATGCAGAAGAGGCGACCCGCGGCAGCGGTACCAGTGGTGTAGCGGGTGGACGCAGTCCTGCATGCTCAACGTTCCCCTTTCTCCCTGCGTGGCACAACACGGTCATGACTCAGTCCAGCAGCAGCTTCTTCGCCGATGCTTCCGACTCGTGCGAAGCGTCGCACACAGCGCCCGACCTGGCCGCGGCTACGGCTAACTCCTCCCTCGGCTACCTCATGAGGCCAGCGAACCTGACGGCAGCAGCCGCGGCGAACGCGTCAATGATGGCGCAGGCAATCGCAGATGGCGAAGAGCTCGCTCTTGTGCCGGACTTTCCGTTAGGCAGCGTACAAGGTGGGGCAGCACAGCGCGAGGCGCTGCTCGTCACCTTCCTCGAGAGCCGCCTCGGCTCAGTGACGTTGTTACACCTCATCGAGGCAGGGACTCCGGATTACGCTGCCTTCTCGACTGCTGTGCCGGCCGCTCCCGGCACTCCTGGCGCTGCACTGCCGCGTGTGCACATCTTCTTCCCTCCGGCTGCCGGCATGACGCCAGTGGTGCTGAGTGGGAGCTTGCTGACTCCACAAAGCGTGTACAACTGCGTGCAGATAGGTCTGCTGAAGCCCAAAATGCACGCCTCCCCAGCGACGCCCTCAGGCAGCCCTGATGTGCTTCTCTCTTTCTTCTCAGCCACCGTGTCTGCTATGAACCGCGAGTACCTGCGCGCTCGTCAGCGGGCGAATCCTGCCTTATCCACCTCTGACTTAAGCGCCGCCCCGCTACTTCAGCAGCGCCACAGCGACCCCTCAACCACGACGAGGACAGCTGTAGATGGCCAACAACCCGCCACGACCACACCGATCGGGGCGGCACCGGCGCAGCGCACAAAAGGGGTGAGCAATGTGGACGCATTAGAAGCAGCTCACTTGATTAGCATTGCAGGGCTTCCTATGTCCTTCACCACCTCTCCGATGTCAATCGCACCACACAAGACGATTCTTACCACCCCGAGCATGACGCTGCAGACGGTGTGGCGGGTAGTGGAAAAACACCTTGAGTGGGCGCAGCGTGAGATACAACAGGCCCAGGCGGCGTCGACGTGGAACGGGGTCACCTCACCAAAACCTGGGGCAAAGTTCAGCTTTGCGATCGAACCCCCAGCGACGTCAACAGAAGCGGTCGCGATGACGGTAATGACGATGGAGGAAGCTGCCAAGGTACGTCTGCAGGACTACCCACGCAACACAGTGGTGCAGGTCCACTTCGACGGCGTTGCGCCGCCACCGCCTGCTGTACCGGCACAAGTGGCCACATCCGCCTCGCACCCTACCGAGTACGTGTGCGAGGAAGGCGTATGCCGTCGGCGAGTTCCTGAAGACATGTCGGCGCGTGCGGCGGATGCGGCAACAACGACACCACCGGCGCCAGAAGCGGAATCGGCACACACTTCATCCTCAGCTGCAGCGTCCGCGGTGCCCAGTGCAGACGTCTCTGTGAAGCTCCGCTGTTCGCTTCCCAACGGTAAGACGCTGGACTTGGCGCCGCTGGACCCATCCGTGGCCACCCTCCGTGCTGACGTTCGACCTGCCGTGGCAAACGCTCTGGGCTATGACAACTTCGTGTTTGTGGGCGCCTACCCACCGAGGCGGTACAGCACAGAGACCGATGAGCTGCGGCCGCTGAAGGAGGTGGAGCTCGGTCGATCCAGCGCCCTGCGCGTTGTGTCTCTCGACGGCCCTGCATCACCCGATGCATCAAGCAAAGGGGCACAGCAGCAGCACCAGGAAGGACACACACGGCCGATGCTCTTCAGCGCTGCCTCTTCTCTGATGGCCATGTTTGCTGGTGCTCGTGGCAGCCAAGATGGCGCACCAGCAGCAGCAACCTCTTCACCCCCCGCCTCACGTCAGCCGCAGCGACAACATTGTACGTACAATTCGATGGCCGAGATGCTGGCAGCGAACGAAGAAGCAGAGCGGCAGACAGCAATGGAACGCTTTCGGCAAGAACAACAGCGACAGCCACCCGGATCGTCGTCTTCGTCGCGCCATCAGTCGGACTCTGAGCAACGAGCACAGGGCAAGAAGTCCAACCGCTACTTTGGCGGCGGCTCCACCGAGTTTATCGCCGAGAATGGGGACAACGAAGCCGGAAATGACAACGAGGGCAGGCGTGCCACAATGGAGGCCTTGACACCCGAGCAGCAAGAAGCCTTCCTGTGTGAGCAACTGCGGCAGATCGTGAATCGACATCGGCGGCAGTCCGGAAAAGCAGGCGATGAGGACGAAGAGGACGCCGAGGAAGGAGAGCAGGGGAGGGGGGAGGGTCATCGTGCCTTTCAGGGCCCAGGGCGACGCTTGGCTGGGGACGCTCCATCTGCGAGCGATGGCTCTTCGAAGGCTGCCTCTCCTCACTCCCCGTCACCATCCGACCCGACTCTGGCGCCGGGAACCAAGAAAAATGAGTAGACAGGGAAGAAGGGGGAAGAAGTGCAGTGAACTGAAGGGGAGGGCCTTGTGCGCGTCGTTTTTTTTCCTTTGTATGCACTAGCGATTGTAGGTGTGCGTGTGTGCTCTTGAGTGAGCTCATACGTCACCGATGCTGACGGTGCTTAGTGATGGGGAGTTTGAGTCGACGCCGAGGTCTCCAGCATCTCTCTCCTTCCCCTTCCTACGTTTTTTCTCGTTGTTGTTGTTGGTCTTTTCGCCTTACAGTTGATGAACGTGGCTTGTTGGTGTGTCTCCTACTTCAGATTTTGCGTGTGCGCGCTCTCTCTCTCCCTCCCTCTCTTGTGCTCTTACCCGAAAAGTAAGCCGATAGTACCGTACCCCTTTCATCGTCGCACCCGTCCTCTCTGGCACACTTGACGAAGCGGTACGGCAAGTTTCCTCTCCTTGTGTTGGCCTGTATGCGTGCGTATGTGGGTGAATGTGTCACCTTCCCTCCCTCCTCTCGCTGCCGTCCCTCTGCATAACGGCAGCGAGAGGAGAGAGGAGGAGGGAGCAGGAAAGTGAGGGGGTGAAAAGGGAGATGAGCCAGTGACACCCCGAGGGGGAGGAAGAGAGCCAGAGTCAGCCAAGGGAAGTGGGGAACACACATGCACAAGTCAACACACGGGATGGTACGGGACGCCTGTTGACAAAATGCACACTAGTGCGTGTGCTGCGCGTGTATGTACGAGGCTGACCAAGGCCTCACGTCATCGTCGCTCGACTCTCTCTCTCTCGTCCCGCCCCCTGTCTCCCTGACTCAGTGCATCCTAGCTCTACTCTGCGCAGAACCCGCATCCCTGTAGCCCCCTAGTGTATGTGTAGGGGGGGAGGCTGCTCAACGATTCTTCGACGTGTGGCACAAGGGGCGTCTGCTGTCCTGCATTTCCCTTTCTTCCCTTCACCTCGTCCTTTTCCCATCTCCCTCCAAAAGCCCGCCGTCAACCAGGAAGAAGAGAGAGGTGACAGCTGAGAGGCACACCTGCAACCTGCAGTACAAGTCGCTACTACATATCCATCACACCCAAAGTGCCAGCACAATGATGGAATTTAAGATCAAAACGTCAAAGACGGCAAAAATACTGGAGAACTGCCTGGTGCAGGGGGGCCGCTTCCGCGTCGGCCGCCGCATCGGCGGTGGCTCCTTCGGCGAGGTATTCTTAGCCGTCGATACGCAAACTGGTGAGATGGTGGCCATCAAGACAGAGAACGCAAAGGAGATTCACTCGCAGCTCTTGACCGAATCGCGGTACTACTCCATCATGACCCAAGGCCGTGCCGCTGCGTACATGCCAACTATCTTCGGATACACCTCCGAGGGCGGCTTCAACTTGTTGACAATGGAGCTGATGGGTCCCTCGCTGGAGAATCTGCATGAACAGTGCGGCAACCGCTTTTCACTCAAGACAACGCTGATGCTGGCGGACCAGATTCTGTGGCTCATGGAGCTCGTGCACTCTCACGGCATTCTGCACCGCGACATCAAGCCCGACAATTTAGTCATGGGCACCGGAAAAAAGGACCACCACGTGTACATCATCGACTTTGGACTAGCGAGGAAGTATCGTGACCCCCGCACGAATGCCCACATCCCGTACAAGGAGGGCAAAAGTCTGACAGGCACGGCACGGTTTTGTAGCATCAACACGCACCTCGGCGTCGAGCAGAGTCGCCGTGACGACATCGAAGGCATCGCCTACATCCTCATCTACTTCCTCCGCGGCTCGCTGCCATGGCAGGGCTTAAAGTCAGTCAGGGACCACAAGTACGACATAATTGCCCAGGTGAAGATGTGCACCCCGATGGAGTCGCTCTGCAAAGGGCTGCCCATCGAGTTTGCGTCACTTGTGTGCTACTCGCGTGCGCTGCGCTTTGAGGACAAGCCTGACTACGGGTACCTCCGCGGCATGTTCCGCCGACTCTTCGAACGAGAGGGCTACCAGGAAGACTATGTCTATGACTGGAATATCCGAAAAATGCATGAGACACTCGTGGCACGGCGACACAAACACGCAGAGGAGAAACCCGGAAAGAAACTGCTTTAGCGCACGTGTGTGTTTGCGTGTATATCTGTGCTCGTTGATCGGCGTGTCGGTAAACGGGCGAAGTGTGTCAGGGTGAGAGGGATACGACGACGTGGTTGATAACTACTTCTGTAGGGAGAAGAGAGGTGTCTCACGGGTGGGCGCACAAATGTGTTGTTCTATAGACTCATCCGTGCGGATCGTACACATCATCACCCCCAGTCTCTCCCTCTCTGTCCCCTCTTACTCGACCTCTCACCCATATATAACCCGTCGTCTCCTTTCACATACACTGACACTCGTATCCCACTCGATCGAATCACGAAGGGCGTTCTATCATTCTTGCCGTGGTACTCACACGCACTCTCTCTCTCTGGCATAGCCTCGCTCTTCGCCTCATCGCCCTTCCACACGCATGCCCCTCTTCTTGCTCTCTTTCCCCCTTCTCAGTGCACTCAGGAGTGACCCAAATAAAGGTGCATGACTCCGTCGTCAAGGGAGAGTAGCTTATTACAGAACGTGCGAAGGAGGGGCGGAAGGGGGAGGTGTGAGTTGAGAAGGCGATGGAGAAGGGTGCATGGAAATGGAGCCGCGTGCAATCGGCGCGGTGACCTCGTCGTAGTAGGTCGCTGCTCACTTCATATTTTGCCCTTTTCTGTTCTTCTCTCTATATGTGCTTCGATGCACTATGTTGCTCGTGTCTGCGCGTGCGCAACGGGGTGTGCTGCTGTTGATTTGTGGGACGTCGCTCTTCTGTTTTTTTGCCGCTCTTGTCTTGGTCGGAAGGAAGCCTCGAAGTGTCATTCCCTTCATCTCGCTCTTCGGGTTCCTTCCACCCCCATTCCATCCTCTGCGGTACCTTACGGCGCAGGTACGCTGGGCTCACTCATTCATCTCCGCCTCCCCTTCCTGTCATCACTTTCCTTTGTTGCTGCCATCCCTTCTCACCTGCCCAGGATATGGGCATCTTGACGCGTCATTTTTTGTTCAAACAGTTTATTCTGTCGTAGAACACACGAGCCCAGCTCCCCCCTCCCCCCACTCGACCCCCGGCCTGCCCCTCACAAGCCCCATCGCGTGGGGCGGCGCAGCGCTAGACACGCGGTACAGCAGTGTGCCGACTCGGTCATCGGAGCATGCCCCCCCCCCTGCCCCAAACGCTGCTCTCTCCCCTCCCCCGCCCCGCGGGTCGCCTCACCGCCGCGCCCGTCCTGCCGGTCGCCACCTGGTGTGTCCCTCGGGGTGGAGCTCGGACTCCCCCACGCCCAAGGTGCTTGACCCTGTCACCATCAGGGGTGGATCGGCATTGGCAGGGGGATTGGGGGGAGGAGGACTGAGGGGTGTCCCCTGCTATCAGGGCTGTGACGTGCCATGAGGAAAGAAGAACGAAAAATACGCAAATCGAAGCACAGTAATGAGGGCAACAAACTTTCAACGCCTCCCACATCCATTTCCAATAGAAGTAAGGTGACCGTGCCACAAACGCGAGGGTAGGCTCACCACCACCAGCACTCCCACTCTCCTCCTCCTCTATTAAGTGCTTGAGTATAGTAGGGCATCGGTACTAAACGATGTCGATGACATTCGTTGCCACAACGGACTCCTTCGCCCAGATCTCTTGGCGCCTACCCCAGCTTTCCACCTCCGACTTCACGCCTTCTCGTTTCCCTCCGGCTCCTCCGCTCGCGAACCTCCCCCCTCCCTCCCTTCCCATTTCCCTTCCCAATGTGACCTCTCCACAGCAAAAGTGGTTCTCCCTTTACCCTTCCTTCTCCGTTCAGGAAAACGTCTTCTTTAACTCGTTTGTTGTCCCCTGCTGAGCTGCCCCCTTTCCCACTCCCTTTGCGTGGTCAGACACACAGGCACAAAGGTGAAGCAAAACCCCCAGGCCCGGTGGCACAGCAGCGTCCTTGTTTCCACGACAGACGTGTTCTCCCCCTCCCCCCCCCCGCCTGACATTCGCCCTTTCGTGTCGCTCTGTCTGTCTGTCCGTCTCTCTCTCTTTCTGCTTAGGCAGACGCTATACCGAGTCACAAGAGCACAGGTGCGAGAGGCACATCCCGTAGACACACGCCCACCGAGGGGACATCGTACAGGGACACTCGTTTGTTTTCTTTTTCTTACCGCAGAAAAGGGCAAGAAAATAAACTAAAAGAGAATTTTTAGAATCGCGCTTTAGCGGGCTTTTCTATCTCATTCTCTCTTGCCGGTGCGGCCATTTCAACATAGAAGTGGACAGCTGCCCACCCACCCAACACGCACCTTGCAGCTCGAACATGAACGTGGAACTGCGCGTCGGCAACCGCTACCGGATCGGTCAGAAGATCGGCTCCGGCTCATTCGGTGAGATCTTTCGTGGCACAAACATTCAGACGGGCGACCCGGTCGCCATCAAGCTTGAGCAGGTGAAGACGCGCCACCCGCAGCTCACATATGAGTCACGTTTCTATCGCATCCTCGGCAGCGGCGGCGGCGCCGTCGGCATCCCCATGATGTTCTACCACGGTGTTGAAGGTGAGTTCAACGTGATGGTCATTGAGCTGCTCGGCCCCTCGCTGGAAGACCTCTTCTCCTTTTGCGGTCGCCGCCTCTCGCTGAAGACGACGCTGATGCTGGCGGACCAGATGATCAGCCGCATCGAGTTTGTGCATAGCAAGAGCGTGCTGCACCGCGACATCAAGCCCGATAATTTTCTCATGGGCACCGGAAAAAAGGGCCACCACGTGTACATCATCGACTTTGGACTGGCGAAGAAGTATCGTGACCCCCGCACGCACGCCCACATCCCGTACAAGGAGGGCAAAAGTCTGACAGGCACGGCACGCTACTGTAGCATCAACACGCACATGGGTGTGGAGCAGGGTCGCCGTGACGACATGGAGGGCATTGGCTACATCCTCATGTACTTTCTCCGCGGCTCGCTGCCGTGGCAGGGCTTAAAGGCGCACACGAAGCAGGAGAAGTACAACCGCATTTCCGAGCGAAAGCAGACGACGCCAGTGGAGCTGCTGTGCAAGGGCTTCCCTAGTGAGTTCGCCGCCTATATGAACTACGTGCGTGCGCTGCGCTTTGAGGACAAGCCTGACTACTCGTACCTGAAGCGCATGTTCCGGGATCTCTTCGTACGTGAGGGCTACCACGTCGACTATGTCTTTGACTGGACGCTGAAACGCATTCACGAAAGTCTGCAGGAGCAGCAGTCCTTCCCGGGCGGCAGCAACGGCGGTGGCGCCGCAGGCAATGGCTCCCCAATGAATCAAAGCCCTGCACCGGGCGGCAACGGTGGTGCCCCAAACAACGTCAACAACAACCAGGAGTTGGGTGCGCCAGAGCAGCAGTAGTGAAGCACACACGATACAAGTCCTTGAAAAGGCGAAAGGGGCAAGAAGAGGGGAGGGACGAGCGATGTGGAAGAGATCAGAAAAGAACAAAACAACATTGCAGAGTGTTATGTGGATTAGATAACAGAGTAGAAGCTTCTGGTGTTTGAGCTGCGTATGACCCTCTCCTTCCTCTCCCTCTATGCATCTCTCCCCGTCGTCTTCCTCTTTTGTGTGTGTGTGTGTGTGGGTGGGTGTGGGTGTTCAACGGGGAGTGCGGCCGGTGTGCTTCTCATCCTCTCCGTAGGCATTGTGGTTCATGTCTCTCCCCAGCCCACTCCTACGTCTCTCCTCACACACGCTGTTCAGGGTTGCCTTCTCATCTCCCGTCCCCTCCGTGTTCGATTGGGCAGGCATCGATGTTTGGGTGCGGTGAGGAGAAGCCACGCGGAGAGAGAGGAATGTAGACAAGTGGCAAGACAGAGATTGAAAAGATAGCTAGACCTCTCCACACTGAGTGGAAGCAGGAGATGGGGCCTCATACCCCGCCCCCAATATATGGGCAAGCGCGAAACAAAAAAGAAGATGCAACGTCTTAAGCACATGGCGTAGCAGCGAAGAGTGAAGGTAAGCGATGAGTCCATTTTCGACTCTCTGTAGCTCATGTCTGTCCACGCATCAGCAGCACACATACGCACGTATGTGCATCTCATCTTTTCAACGTCATTTCTGCTCTCCATTTTTTTCTTCCCAGGTCTTCTTTGTCTGTGTGCGTGTGTTTGTATGTGGGTGAGAAGCTCAATATGACAGGGATGGGTTCGACGGGGCTGAGCGCTCTCTCCCTCGCGTCGCAGGTGCATTTGGTGTATGTGCGCGTCTGCGTTCGTCGCGGCTGGGGTGCACGTATTCTTTTCTGCGAGCTCTCTACCCTCTCCTCCTCCTCTGATGTGCACTTTTTTAGTCTCCCTTGTGTGTTGTGGCTGTTGTATTCGGCGTCCTTTCGCTCCCCCCCCCCACCTTTATGTTCTCTAGTCCTTCTCTTGTTGTACGAGGTGCATGCCTCTCTTTCTGGGTGTGTGTGTGGGGGGGGGGGGGGTGCGCGCGCGTGTGCGTGCGATGTTTTTCGCTTCTTTCTTCGCCCTTTCCTTCTTTGTGCCGGTACTTTGGGTTGTACCCTCTACCTCCCAATCCTTGCCGCCTCTCTCCGCGCTCTCTGAGACCACCTCCTCCTCCCTCCTTCTATGCATGCTTTGTGCGTGTGGGAGGGAAGGAGGGAGGGGCGCAGGTAGGTGAGTAACCGGTCAGCTGTGCTTCTCTTTCGTTCTCTTGTTTAGTGCGATGTTTTGCGGGTTGGTGGTGTTTTTTTTTTGCTAGTGTTTTCTCTCTGATCACCTCTCTATTTCATTTCAGCCAGTCTCTCCTTCCCACCCTCAATCCTTCTCTGCATGTTTCTGGACTCCCCTCCTCTCTCACTCTCTCCTGTCCTTTGTCTTTCATCGCCTGATTTGTCGATCTTTCCGCGTGGGCTTGTCTGTGTGTTGGGGTGCGTGTGTTCTCTTTCCATCGTTGATTTTGGGGCCTATTCACCCTGACCCTTTCTCTCTCCCTCTCTGCGTTTGTTTGTTGAGGCTCTTGTTGTCTCCTCCTCTCTTTTTTCTCTTGGACTCTCTCTCTGGTGTTGGTTTGTGCATGTCCATGCAGCGCCTTGTGCCACTCTGTGAAACACTCAGACGGCGAAACAGAGAAGAGCAAGAGAGCGTGAGCGTTGCCATCGTCACTGCTAACGCTTTTAGACGCTGTAAGTCTGCGCGCACGCGCGTTGCCCGGGGGGTGCGTCTGTGCACATCGTTGATGCCTTTCAGTTTTGTTTCGTATGTTTTCTTTTTGTTAGTGGATGTCACCCCTCTCCCCTGTCTTTTCCTCTCCTGCGCTCTCTCTCTCTCTGCTCCCACCCCACCCCACCATCCCACCCATTCAACTGGTTCGGCTGTCTCTCCCTTTTTGTTCCTTTTGTGGGCAGGGCGTGGGAAAGGAGAGGACTAGAGACTAGAGGGAGGACGACGAGATGGAAACAAGGAACGGCGGAGAATCATCGAACGCGGAAGCAAGCAAAGCAGGAGTACGTGAGTTAGAGTAGCAGGAGGCGTCAACGAAGAAGCTGAGGAGGCAAGGAAGCGAGGGAGCGCATATGGCCGAACTCGATTTTTTCGTGATCGATTTCTTTTTTTTTTTGCTCCTTCGGCGGCTTTCCGTGTGTGGTGTTTAGCGGCACTTAGTTTTTGTTTCGTTTGTTGTACTTGGGTTTTGTTTGTCCTTCTCTGTTTTCCCGTGTGTGTTTCTGCCTCTTCCTCCGCCTTGTCGCGTGTGTTTCTTCTTCTGTTTCTTTCCACTACCACTACTACTACTACTAACAACAACAAAAAAAAAAAAGCAAAAACAAACTACGTGGAAAGGGCAATGAAGGTAAAAAAAAAAGGGGGGTGAACAAGCAAGAAGCAAGAGAAAGGAGCACGAAACGATAACACTCCACAGACACACCATCTTTGTCTCTACTAGGCCTTGTTTCGTTCCTGTTCCTTTATTCCTTCAATGCCTGCACTGACCCCTCTCTCGTTGATCTCTACACGTCTTCTAAACTGATGCACAAGAAGAGGAGAAAAGGAATCGGCGTGTTGCCCTCCCCCACCCCAACCTGCGCCACCATTTCCTACGAGGCACGTATGTAAGGAATGGGCAAGAAAGATGACATCGATGCTCTCTAAATGACTAGCTCACCTGGGTGTGTGGGGAGGGGAGGAGAGCTCGCCGTCATTCTAGCAACCCCCACCTCGCTCCCTTTCTTGCTGCCTCCGGTAGTGCAATCGCGCTAAAATCGGGAAGGACATGCACAGCATAAACAACTCGGCAGTTTGATCAGCGGATTAGGCTGTTTTGTTTGTGGGGGAGGGAGCACGGTGTTAGCCACTTGTAAGGGTAAAGAGACGTTTCTCTCGCGCCTTTGCTACCTCCCACCTTCCCCCTGCCACTCTCACTGTCGATACTGCGCGAGGTGGCGAGTTGGGATGTGTGTAGGAGTAGGGACCTACATGAGCAAGGATCACCCCTCCATTCCTTTCTACTCTTTCTCCTTCTATCTCCTTCACAATTACTCTTCTCCCCGCCCACGCGCTCGCGTGCTGCTATCCTCAACGTCATTCACAACTTGCCGCCTATACCCTTCCTCCTCCTCGTCTCTCAACATTCCCCACCACGCGACACATATAAGAGACGCACTCTTCTCGATTTGCGTTATTCGCCCCTTCCCCTCCCCCCCCAAATTCTTCGCTTCACTCCTCTCTCGCTCTTGCGACCGTCCCCGGTGTCATCTCTGCTCCAAACCAATACATCGGAAACCTGAAAAACTTGTGTGTGCGTGTGTATTTCTTTCTATTTGTGGAGTCTTTGCAGCAACAGTGTTCTTCTCTCTCAGTTTTTTCTTTTTTCTTCGCCTTCCTTCCGTTGGTATTGTCTTGCGCTTGTGGGCAAAATAAGGCGCGCGTACGCGTGCCGTATAACATCACCACCATCATTATTATAGCCCCCTTTGAAGAAAAGGGGCAAACAAGAAAAAAAGTAGAAGGGGAAGAAACGCACCTATTAAAGAGATAAGGAAAGAAGAAAAAAAAACGTCAGAAGGAAGCGGAATACAAAAAAAAAAATAAAGAGAAAATAGGAGACAAGCAACGAGGCAGCGAACAGGGTCTGCCAGGAGAAGTGTCGCTTATCTTCTCTCGCATTTGCACCCCTCACCTACCCTTCTGATCGCTCCTCACTCACCCTTCCCAGTTTGACATAATAACATCATCCCACTCTTGTATTTGCTCGTTTTCGTCTTGTTTTTTTTTTTTGCTCTCCGTGCGCGCTTTATTTGTTCTATTATGGTTACGCCTTTTTCTGTGCGTGTCCCCGCGTGTTTTTTTTCTTCCCCCGCAATTCGAGAAAGGGAAACGAACGCAAAGGAGGAACCAGAGAGGTGTTTTTTCTCTCTGTTTTTCTTTTTTTATTCCGTCTTGCGCACGTGTACGAGTCCCGGATTTACAGATCCCGCTAACGACTGTGTTGTTTTGTGCTTTTTTTTTTCGCTCTATGTGTTTGAATGTGACATCAGTGCGCTGTGTGTAACTCTCGCAGAATATTAACGAGAAATTTGAAATAATTGATCTAACGAAAAGGAGCAAGGCAAAGAGGAGCAACAGAGGCCAGTAAAACATCAAAGCAGGTAAGGAAGCACTACCGTACTCCTGCACAGAAAGGCAGCCACACGTTCTTTTTTCTCTCTCTCGTTCTCGCTAGTTTCGGTGGCAGTAAACGTGGTCTCTCTCTTTTTCTCTCATTTTATCTGCCTGTGCTCAATTCTTTCTTTTCTAGTGTGTGTCTCTCCTCCTGCCCTTCCCTTTCACCCTCTTTTCTAGAAGTCAAGTGAACTAACCACGCCAAGAGAGAACGCGGAGGTGGAAAACGTACGCACACACACACAGAGACAACTCCCCCGCAATACAACGAACATCCGAAAGGGTGCAACGGAAAGACTATCGCAGGTCGTTTAATCCAAAACGGGCGAGAGAAGACCCTGCAAACGGCAGCTTAGCAGGCAAGAGCACAGACGCAGAAAAAAAAAGGAAAAAGGGAAGACATCTTTGAAAGCGTAAAAGGGGATTTGTTTTTTGTTTGTTTGTTTGCAGTTGGGCTTCGAGGCTTGCTGCACTCATCTTTACCCCCCCCCCCCTACTTTCTTTTTCGCCATTTCTCGACCTCGTTTGCTGTCTTTCTTGAGCATACTTGTATGTATGTATGTATGTATGTGTGTGCTCTCTCTCTCTCTCTTTTCGCTTGTGAGTGCCACTGTTTGGCATGCTTTTCCCCCTTTTGTAGGGCCTTCTTCCTCTTTTTCTCCTACCCCTGGAACTCGCCGTGTTTTTCCGCTGCTCCTCTTCGCCTTTCTGCTCACTTTGCTCTTCCTCTTTTTTTTGCCGTTGACTTTCGCACCTCCTGTTGGGGTGCGAGGCAATTTTTCTCCTTTGTGCGACCGCGCTCTTTTACACTTCCCCCACGTCACCGTCCCACACCCTCTTTCTTTGTTCCCCCCCCCCCGCTTTCACTCACTAGTCAACACCTTAAATATATCTTCCTGTCGTTCTTGGTGACTCTTTATATTTACTGTTCTCTTTGTTCTCGTGCATGCCCCTGTGTCTGTGCGTAGTTGTTCGTCCTCATCTCTCCTTCGCTTGGTTGTGTGCGTGTGTGTGTGTGTAGCCAAAGTGCGCTTCGCCTCTTGGGTACCAGTGCAATTTTATCTTTGTATTCTTCTTTGATTCTGTTCTTCTATTCTCTTTTTTTTTCGCTTTCTGTTTTCCCTTTTGGAAACCCGTCACTCTTTGGGGGTTTTATGGTGGTAGCGGTGATTGTCTCTCACGTTTCTCTTTCTCCCCGGCGGTCGAGGAAGAGCAAAGTACTCAGAGAATCAGTGAAGCACACCCCCACCCTCTATTACTCTATTTTTTCTTCTTGATCCCTCTCTCACCCTGTCTTTTCGTTTTTTTAGCTTCTTTCCCCGCTGGCACTCACTCCCACGTACGTACAACCTTGGGGTGTCTGTCTGCATTCTACCTTTTTACGTCATTTTCCCTGTCTCTCTCTCTCCCCCTCGCTTTTCGCCTCTGTTGAACTCCTTCGCCCTACGCAGTTTGTGTGTGCGTGTGTGTAAACCGAGACAGCAAACAAAGACAAAAAAACGGGCAGTATACGGCCACCAATAAAAAAAGATCGTTGATTGCACATCAGTGTAGTGTTACATATTGTACTCTCTTTTTTTTTCTCCGGGACTCTTTTCCTTCGGCTACGCCGCCTACGGATAGGTGTCTCGATATTTTCTTGTATACATTTTTCCTTCTACGTCTTTACATCTTTTCTTTTCCTCCAGCCTTCTCCTCGCCACAGCTCCCTTCCCTTTTCCTCCGCCCGTTGTCTTCCTTCCTCTATTTTCTTTCGCCTTTCTCTCTCTCCCTCTTCCCTCATTTGTGTATCTGGTCGCGAGGGTGTGCCTCCTCCTCCTCCTCCTCCCTTTCTGCTGCTTCTCTTTTCCTGCTGCTTCTGAGCCTCACAGGCGTGGACAGAGACAAACTTATATGCAAAGAAGTACACATACATACATAGAGAGAGAGAGATTCTATAACAAAAAAAAGGCCCGCGATACGCACAAACAATTCAGCTGAAGACACCCCTCCCCCTTCTCTACTTCATCTCTTTCCTTTTTCTCTTTTCATTTTACCTGTCTGCGGAAACGCCACTCTCTCTCTCTCTCTCCCCCTCTCTTTTCCACCTCTCTTTCGCATTGTCTTGGCGCAATCTTTCACTTCAAATTTCTTGACTCCTCTTCTCCGTCTGCTTATGGGGTTGTGTTGTGATTTTTTTTTTCCGGGTCCACCTTCTCTCGTTCTCGCTCTTTTTTGTTATACACCTCACTGGGCAAACGTCCACTCGAGGACCACAGCCCCTGCTGACACAGCCAAGCCTCAAGCAGCCTCCTCAACGATGACCTCCACCACCTTTGACGCATTCCACATGGAAGAAACGGGAGATCACACTCAGCACGTTTCTAGTGACGCCTCCACACAGTGGGCATCGCAGGACCTTTCGGACAACTTCTTACCTGACCTCACTGGCGCCTACGGCCTCTCCGTGATCGAGCAGATTGTGCGAGACGCCATCGGCAACTCGGACTCCTCACCCCTCAGTAGAAGCTCCGTGCCCCCGCCCCTCGCCATGAAGGTGCCATCTCTGTCAGATGAGCTCCTGCAGGAACAGTCGCACGGGGAGCAGAACTCCGAAGACAGCCAAGCTGACAGCCTCGCGCCAACAATCTGGAACACTCCGAAGCCCCTAACCAGGCAGCAGAGCTCGAAGTGTCTCCCCAACGAGCCCTCGCCTGGCTGCACCACCATCACGTCGATCGACTACCCGGAAGTAGACTTATCACCATCGTGGCAGCCTGTCTCGAACCAAGTGTCTTTGCGTACTGCCCCTATCCCTCTTTGCGGGCTGGAGTCGAACAAGAACATCCTTCAAAGTGGCAACGCCAGTGTCAACAACTTCAGTACAGACACACCAACGACGGTGAAGGCACCAGTTGCCAGTACCGGACCGAGCAGCAGCGCAGTCTTGCACTACAAGACGAAGCGATGCCGGCACTTTGATCAGTCTGGGTGGTGCCCGTACCAGCACCGCTGCATATTTGCCCATGGTGACCGCGAGTTCGCTTTTTACACGGCACAGAAGGGCACTGCCATCGACAGCAGCGGTGAGGACGTCTGCCCGACGACCTCACCGCTTGCAAATGACCACATTGAGCGCAACGTGCAGGAACTTGTGGAAGAGTACGAGCTGGCTGTGTCTGAGGTGAGAACCAAGGTCGTAGCGAGTAGCAACAGCGGCGGTGGCCCTTCCGACGCCCATGGCCCTCGAGGCTCGCAGATGAAAAGCGACAGCAAGGGGCCACCGCCGCCCATTGTCAGCAACTCGCCGCCCGCTTCGCCCATCCTCTCTCACTCATCTGCAGCATCGCAGTGCCACCCTTCGAATCTGCACTTTCTCACTGCCACCCCACTGCCACATTCGTCCATGGCTATGGTCAACGGCGCGTCGAACTCGATGGCGCAGTTCCAGGCTTTGCAACCGCAGAACTCTCAGCAGTACCGCGCACATCAGCAGCAGGTGGCCATTCTCAGCCAGCAGCTCGTTCTCGTCTCCGGGTTGAATGGAGCCCCTACCGACTTGCCTTTTGCCATGCTGTCGTCAAGCGCACCGCTGGCGACCGCCCCGCAGCCTGCTCACGTTTTTCCTCCACATTATCAACAGCATGGGGTGTTCACAATGGCGACTGGCACGCTGGGTGCCTTCCCGATGAATCAAAACCAGCAGCTGCCCCAGCATCAGATCTACTGTGTTTCAACTCCCTATTACAATGCCATGACCGCAAATGGCGGCAAAGGTGAACTGCCCGTGTACCCTGGTGGCCACACATTTGATCCTGCTAGATCCTTCAACGGCTACTTGCCAGCTCGCTTCATGTGACTACGAAAGCCGTCGACGTTCACACAAGGAAAAGGTAAGAACATAAAGTGTTTATGGAGGGGCATACACAAACGGGGAACGAGTCGAGGACGGGGGCAGGAATAGTAGTTGTATACCCTCCCCCCTTTTCCCCTCCCTTCTTCTCTCGCGCGCGAGCACGCTAACGTATTCCGCATCAATCCTTTTGTTCGTTGTTTGCGTATTTTGTTATTATTCTCATTATTTGATCGATCGGCAGCCTTCACGTTTGCGTCTCCGTAGGTTAAGCGCCTGTGCGCTTCTGCCTTGGGGATACCCTCTTCCTCCTTATTCGATATTTTTTTTCTCTCTTCCACCACCTTTACGTTTGTTCCTGTGCGTTACGTTTCTCATTTTCTGGCTTCGATTCGCTCTTCTCTTGGTCTGTGTGTCTGTGTCGCGAACTTCCCTCCCGCTCACCCACAACCCCCTGCTTCTTTCCGCATTGGCCTGTGTACTCGCCTCTCGGACACGGGCCTCACTATCCATCTCTCTCATTCTTGTAGTCTCCCTTTTATTTTCCTACGGTGGCTGTATTCCGTGTTCTCTATTTTCGAGTTTTTTGTTTCTTTCGCTAACACTTCTTCTTTCGCCTGCCCCTCTCCTCCTCCTCCTCTCCCCTCCCCGTACAAGCCTGACACTCACTGTTCACCCCCCCCCCAGTCACGCCATGCGCATAGCAGCATCGCCATGGCCGATACAATCCTCGCTCTCGGTGGTTCAAGCAAAATGGCTGCAGCGTTGAACAGGGAGGAAGAGGGTGAAAGATGAGGAGTGCTGGCAACAAAAGAGGGCACACAAACACGCATATACGCACAGCTTGGCAGAGGGAGAGGGGGAGGGGGAGGGAGGAGCATGCCGTAACGAAGAAGCCGCAGGCAAAAAAAAGGAGACCACTTTTTGTTGTTGTTGTTATGCGTTCATTCTACCACCACGAACAAGCCAGCAAATGCATATGCGCACAACCATGTCTTGCCTACCGCGGCGGCACTACGAGTAAATCCTCGCCGCCTAGGATGAAACGTCCTGCCGTCGCATCCGCGCATGCGTCCAACGGGCTTTTCCCGTCCTTCCGCGGCCCTCCCTCCGATGCGTGCGGCGCAGTCGGCGCCAGGGAGACTCGGGCGGGCTGCACGCCTTGATCCAAAGGGAAGAGACCGCGTTCAGGGCCCTGCTCGGGAGGTGGTGGTGTCCGTCATGCGGGTGGTCCAGGCGGTCCAGGCGCATGACGGATGAACCCAAGGAGGAAGCCGCCCAGCCGCAGGTCAGGACTCCCTAAGACCCGGTGCCCTGCCTGTATGCCACGCTTCTCCCCCTCAGCCGCTTCGTGCCGCTGCATTTCACCATACGGCTTGGGGACTCTCCCATGGGAGTCTGGAGGACTCGATGGCGTGATTCGGGGCGCTCCCGTCATGCACCCGGCATCGGTGCCTCGTCGGCCCACCCGGCCGGATGTAGGAGGGGCCGCGCATTTCGCGCACATGCGCTTTAGGTCTGATTGGGTATGCATCTCTTCGCGGCTTTTTCGTCCATCGCCTATGCGCTGCTGGCCTCTCGATGCCTTGTCTGGATGTGGTACCCCATGCCAGCCGTGCTTGGCAGCGCGTGCTAACGGTGCTCGCTGTCTTGGTCGTCCATTTCCATCGATGCCACGGGGGACGTGCCTGGATGGCGTGCCCGCGTGTGCCGCGACAGGCGAGGCGTGCCAAGGGGAGGGGGGCCGCGGATAGTAGACATGTGCCTGCGCACAAAGAGAAGAATAGACACGGAATCGAGATACTCAAAAAGAAGGGAGAAAAGCGAAAAATAATATCCCTTTTGTATAATCCTACTCTCGAACGCCGTGCTCTTGCTTTCACTACCGTCGTCCTCATTCATCTTTCTGATCCCTTCCCTCTGCTCCCTCACCCTCTAACTCATTCCTTTTCACTGTACAGATCTGTATAGAAATATGATCATGAGTGTGTGTGCACGTCTTTCTTCGCTGATCTACATGCTTGTGTGACTGTAGGCGTTGGGTTTTATTCACTCTCTTCCCTCCGTCTCCCCATCTCTTGTCGCTATTGTTCACTAACTATACATCGCTCCCTGTTCTTCTAGTGCTCCCCCCTCTCTCTCTCTCTCTTGTGCTCGTGGGCGTATCGAATAAGAGCACCTTCATTTTTCTTTTTTCTCCGTGTCATTCGCTGTTGCGTTCTTTGCTTCGTACGTAATCCTGTTTGGTTGGTTGTTTGCGTGTGGTGCTACATACACACACATACACACATATATATATATAAGGCTGCTCAACTTTGTTATGGTCGTGGTTGTTTCTGTTGTTGTTGTTGTTTTTGGGGGGGAGTTGCATAAGTCTGTGCTGCTTTCCACATCCTCGCGCCCTCCATTATTTGGCTACCCCTTCTCCTTCCCCTTCCGCTCTCTCCTTACGCTCCCCACCTCACCTCTTTTTAATACCTAACCAAAAAAAAAATGTATCGTTAGCCCTCTCGCCTCTTTCATTCGCACGTCTTATTACCATCCTCACCCTTTTCCTCCTTTTTTTGTTCAGATGTGCCTCACAGCTCAACAGAAGTGTGCACCGTGGCGCACGCTCAAAATAGGCTGGGGGCAGAGGGAGGCCTTTCCCTCTGATTCTCCTCTCGCCAGGGTTACTGTGTGTGTGGGGGGGGGGGAGTGCTGCTCATTTGATTGTCCCCTCTCTACTCATGTTCGTCACGTTGTTTCCCTTGACTTTTCTTTTGTGTGTGTGTGTCTGTCTGTGGCTTGTGTACTTCTGATCTTATTTTCCTGTTTCATTTCGCTCTTTCTCACTAATTTGCTCCTCTCTCATTTTTTGCTTTCCCTATCTCCACACACACACCACTTTGTTGCGTTATTTCCTTTGACGGGGCACCGCATCTCGCATGTATATGGGCCTCTTTTCGCTCGCTCCTCCCTCTTGTTACACTAACTACAGTGTTTGCACATCCAGGTCCTTTATGCTTGTGCTCTCTTTCGTGCGCGATCTTGGCTCTCTGTGCGCCACACCACACCACGTACACGCCGCATGCCTTGTGCGCAGGTGTGTGGAACTTTTTGTGTGCACAGTGTGTTTGTGGGAAAGAGCATCGCCAGCAAAGCGGCGCGTCCATACCCCCTTCCCCCTTCCCTTCCCATCGTCACTCATCGGTCGACTTCAAACCGTTCGTCATTTGGCCCTTCGATTGTTCTCTCTTCCGTTTGTTCTCTTGTTTGTGTGTTTGGGCTCTTCTTGTCTTACTTTTCTCACTTAAGAAAGCATTGTTCCCCTCTCCCAGTCACCTTCTCTGCCATCGTGCTGAATGCTGAACTCTGCTGTTTTTTTTTTGTTTACTTGCTTCTCTCTCTCTCGCTCGCCCAGCACCCGCACGTACACATGCATCTGCTCACCTCTCGAGGAGCAAGAATCTGAGGACCTCTTTCTTCCCTTGTCTCTGTGTGTGTGTGTGTGGGTGGGTGGGTGTGTGTCCACAGATAAATGGAGCTATTCAACTCGACCTCTCTTATTTTGCTCAATATTGAGCCTCCCTTCCCCCCCTCTCTTCCTTTCTTTCTCGTATTCATATCAATCAATGTGTCTGCAGGTGTGGGTGTCTTCCAGTTTACCCTCGTTGATCTGTGTCCTTATACATACGCCTATACGGCATACACAACTCACCCTACTCGTGGCGAACAGCGGACAGGCAGGCAGTTGTTGCGCTGGAGCGTAGGAGAGTAAGGCTTCACTCCAAGCTCCATCTGTCTTCCTACTCCCTACACGCTCTACGACAAATGCCTTCCTCTCGTAGTGATTCTCAGCTCTACGCGTATTCTCGAATGGAAGCAGAACAAGAAAGCGGAGAGAAGGCCATTCGAGTGAACCCGATCCCCTCAATCGGTTCTATTGGGGACCACTCTTTGTCATGTAAGAGTCCTCTTCTTTGGTACCTTCTTTGCTGCCTTCTGGTTCGGCAGATGTGGTATGCGTGTGCGTCTCTCGTGGGGTGGTCACACCGTGGATTTAGCCTGTTTTGTTTTTGTTTTTCTTTTTTTTTTACCACGCACACAAAACGCGATAACAATACACCACGCACGCAGCACTCAGGGCGAGCTGCAGACACAGTAAAGGCGAACATACCAATAAGAAAGTACACGTAGCACTCGTAGGTAAATGCATTGTTTGTCTCTCTCTCTCTTGGGTTGCGCTCTGCTCTCGTGTGTATTCTTCTTTCTTGCCCTTGAGCGCACCTATACGCGTCTTTGCCCCTCCTCTTTTTTACCCTCTCTCTTCCTCCCTGTTGCGGTTGCGTCTGTGTGCTGAACGTATCAAAGAGGAACACCTAAAAAGGAGAGCGTCAAGCGTGAGTAAATTACCTGCGAGGTTCGTTGTTTGTCTGTCTGTCTGTATAGACACAGACATACATATGTGTGTGTGTGTCTCTCTGTGTGTGTGTGTGCGTGTTGTATAGCAGTGGCGAGAGGATGAGAAATGCAGAAACGCCACCTGTGGCTGGGGAAGCACTTGCTGGGGTCCGGCTGCTGTATCTCTGTCTTATTTTTTCTACTTTGCCTGTTCACTTTTGTTTCATTACCATCGTTTGTATTACCCCTACCACGTTGCTTCTCCTTCCCACGAACGCTCCACTCTCTTCTACACACACACATACCTTTTTTTTTGTGGATTACTTTGCTCTCTCTCTCTCTCTTTCGTTGTTCTGATTGCTTTCTTGCGCGCTCGTAGTTTGCCCAGCTTTTCTGATTTCATCTTCGGTGGCCTTTTTTTTCTGCTCTTTTCGCTTTGGGGGCGCCTGCTCGCTCCCCTTCTGGTTTACCCGGGGACTTGTGGCTCGTTTCTGTCATAATGCGTATGTGATTGCCTTCGCTGATGCTTCTCTCTTTTCGCTTCGACTTTTCTATTATTTTTTTCCCTTATCTCTCTCCTTTGTGTTTGGTCGCTCTCTTCTCAGTTGTTGGGACCTCTTTTTCAATTCGGAGTATTCCCTCTCCCCTAGTCGCTATCACGAGCACAGGGACTACGATTACCTCTACTATCACTCTCACTGTCACCACAACCGCAACACATGCCGTACCACTGGTCAAATAAAGCGGGAAAATACGATGTGCGCACGTGCGGGCGTCGAGCTATGCAAGTGTGTGTGGGTGTGTGGGTGTGTGTGTGTCAGCTCCAACGGTTGCTGAATGGAGTGCTTCTTCTCATACAGGTGTGTCTTTTCAGCTTTATATGCCTCATTCTCGTTTCTTGTTTCACACACACACACGCTCTACGTCCCTCCCCCCTCCCCCCCCCCTCGTCTCCTACTGCTCACCTATTCTCGGAGGTGTTTTCCTTTTCCTCTCTTCTGCGAGTGCTGTGATTCCGTCCATTTTGACCTTTGAGGGGGTCGTCAAGATGAGTCTCACAGTGACTTCTTCTTTTTTTCGGGTCTCTCTCCCCTCTCTGCTTCCTTCGAGCCCGGCATGCATGCTGGCCCTGCCTCTCTCTCTCTCCACCTTGAATGGGGGCGGGGATATGCGTTGAAGCACGCGCGTATCTGTCGATAACGAAACAGCCAATCATGCTCATGCACAGGCACACACCAACACAGAGACAGAGACTCGCAGCTCTAGCACACGCCTGTGCAAAGCGAACATATTTTCGGGGCGCATGTATGAGATCTACGGGCACAGCTAGGTGAAGTGGAACAGCAAAAAGGGGGAAAAGAAGTTCAAACAAAGCAGAGAGAGGCGAAGGGAGAAATCGAATTTGAGGCAGTGTCACACCATACTGGGGAACTCTTGCACAGCTAATGCACAAATACATGGAGATGTTAGGGTACTGTATGTATATATAGATATATATATATATATCTACTATGGTGAAGGTGTAACTCTTGGACAGTAATACCTGGCCACGAACTTTCCCTCTCCCTTCTCTTCTTCGCATCCCTCTCTCCCCTCCCAAGCCCGCAAGTGAGAGTGGACCCGTCTCTGTGGAAATTTGGCTCATTTGGGTGTGTGTCTTGACATTTTTACGCATTTCTCGAGACAGAGCATCACGACGAGATCATGGTACGATCGTGTTTTCTTTTCCTCTCCAGCGGAAGCGAGATCGTTATTCTTTTAGTTGGGTCTACTTCTCGTTCTCATGTTTGTTGCGAAAGGGTCCCAGTGACCTTATAGCCCCTTCTCTCGTTATATCCGCTGGCTGTGTCTTCAGAGAAGGCCCCGCCGCGCATTCAACTCCCTTCATATCCCCACCCGGCGAGACAGGAAGCTGAGCAGACAGGTGGCTCTGCACTCTCGTCCGTACACAAACACCGCACATGCATCTGCATCTACGTTCGTATATAACAGACGCACGCTATTCGTGCCGGTATGGCCGCGGTGTAGGCAGCACGATGTCACACAAAGAGAGAGCCCGGAAGTTGGGTCGACGGAAATGCATGAGCTGACTCGCCCCCCCATCTTCACCACCGCAGTAATTCAAACGGCACCAGATCATTTAGAGGAAGCAAAAGAAACGCTAAAAAAATGGTGTGTGTGTGGGTCTGAATTCAACCCGAGCGACATTCTGCTTCGCTTTGGATGACTGCCGCAACATCGATGTGGTACACATCGTCTTTCTCCCTCTCCTCCTTTTTCTTGTGACACCCTCTTTCATTCGGCCAAAAATGCACCACAAAAAAGGCAAATTTGGTTTCCTCGTCAACCGTAGGCTTGGAACAACAAAAGCAACAAACGACTTCAAAGGGGCCTGTTGTATGTCGACCAAGCCCCTCCCTCTCCTCTTGAGCCTTCCCTCGCTCCGCCAACACATGTTTAGCGCATTGGGAATCGGGCGAGATCCTGACGTTACTTTTTCTCTGCCAACTCTATCTCATGCAAAATACTGCCGCTGACTTGCCCTCCCTCCCCCTATTCCACATTGCACCCTCGCTCCCCGCCGTGTGGTTGCACGTTCGTGCATGTGTGCAGGGGTCATCCCTCATACACGCCTCTGCCAAAACGGCAGCAACAACCCCAATCAAAAGAAAACAAAGCAGCACAGGAATAAATCACAACTCCCCCTCTCTCTCTGTTGCTCTTCCTCTCGTTACTGGTATTCGCTCCTTCTTACTCCCCTGCTCGTATCCTCCTAGTGTGTGTGTGTGGGGGGGATAAACACAAATCAGCTCTTTGCGCCTGAGCCCTGGGAAGCCCTCCCCCCCCCACCACCACCACCACCTCCTCCCTCTGTATCCTGGGTCAGCTCATCTACGCCTTTTCGTGTTCCTGGGCCTATCCATTCGCCCCTCTTTCACCCGCGTGACATGATGCATCATATCATACGGTGGCCATCTTTTCTTATCTGCTACGCTTGCCTCACTGCGTTGCCGCCCTAGTAACGGTGGGGCACGTCCCAGCGTTGGCATCGCCGTGTCCAGTACCCCTCACTCGGTGTAGGAAAGCCAGACGGCCCCCACCCATTCCTGTCACACACCGAACCGCCTCTGGTGGTGACAGGGTCAAGCACCTAGGGGGTGGGGGAGTCCGAACGACCTGCGGCAGTGGGCACGCTTGCACCACCCATGTGGCGCGCAGAGTGTCCGCGTGACTCGAGCGTATCCCACCCGGCCCCCGCTGCCCACGGGTGTGGGGAGCCAGAGCCCCACCCCGAGGGACACACCAGGTGGCGACCGGCAGGACGGGCGCGGCGGTGAGGCGACCCGCGGGGCGGGGGAGGGGAGAGAGCAGCGTTTGGGGCAGGGGGGCATGCTTCGATGACCGAGTCGGCGCACTGCTGTACCGCGTGTCTAGCGCTGCGCCGCCCCACGCGATGGGGCTTGTGAGGGGCAGGCCAGGGGTCGAGTGGGGGGAGGGGGGGAGCTGGGCTCGTGTGTTGCCTGGCAGCGAGTGGGCACGTTAGCGAGAAAAGCATTTGTCTGTACAGTAGCGTGTGCAAGGATGGGGCGTTTCTTTTTCTCCTTATCACAAGTTGAGCCACGCGCCACCCCCCCCCCTTACATCGAAATAGCGAGAAAGTCTCGCACAGTGGCGCGTGATAAGGCATGTTACACGGTGCCGCGTACGCCAAGAGGAGAAAAGAGGCGGATACAGTACGCAACAAGACAGAGATACAGGTGATGACGGCGCTTTTCGGCAACCCGATAGGTATTCGGGCACATCCGCGCGGCAACAAACAGTCTAACAAGAAGGATCGAGTGCAGTGGCTACTCTGCGTGCTCTGATTACTTCTCGTCGATGGTGTAGTGGCCACACAGACACAGGGGGGAACGTGCCTCGTAATTGCTCGCCATCGTAATACAGAGTCAAAGGTGTAGTTTCTGGCGACGAGGCGAGAGCGAGGCAAGGTGAAGAAGGTTCACATGGGCGGGAGGTGATGGTTCTTGCACTCGTTGTGGCAGTCGTCTCTGTTTTACCCTTCCTCTTCTCTCGGGTTTCCTGCTCTACTTGTGCAGCGCTGTTTCTTATCGTTTAGAAAAGCGCGCACACACACATGCGCGCGTACGACTCACGCACACCGACTGATCAACCCACTTCTCTTGCTGTCTTTGCACTTGGCCAAGCAACACCTGACTTACTTCTCTCGCTCACATCGAGTCCATCAACACGCGTTTTGCATGTGCGAACCCAGTCACTTCAAGAAACGACAGGACACAGAGAGTCCGGTACGCCCTGAGGCTTTCCCTTGCAATTTGGATCATTACCTCCACCTCTCACCTTCCATCACACTTACCTCATCAATGACCGACCCGGCAACCGCGCCGCCGCAGTATACGCGTGAATTTTGGATTCAGCACCTGCAGCTGGCGCCGCACCCGGAGGGTGGCTACTATGTCGAGGTGACACACAGCGCGCACAAGGTGGACAATGAGGCAGGCAACCGCCGCCTCGCCTACACGACCATTTACTTTCTCTGCACCACAGAGAGCCCCTCTCACCTGCACCGCCTCTGCTCAGACGAAACATTCATACACCACGCCGGCGACCCGCTGCAGCTGCACGTCATCCTCAGGGATCCGCAGGATGAGAACCGCATCGCCGTACATCCTCGCGCAGAACCACTTGCGGAGACGGACGGCGCAGATGCGCGGCCGCCGTACCAGATTTACCGCCGTGTTCTGCTTGGCGCGCGTATTGAGAGGGGTGAGGTACTGCAGTACACTGTCCCTGCAGGGGCCATCTTTGGCTGCTCTGTGGACACAGACAGTCCGGATGGAAAGATGGGCTACTCGCTTGTGAGCTGCATCGTGAGTCCTGGCTTCGATTTCCGCGATTTCGAACTATTCACAAAGGCGCAGTTGATGGAACTTTGCCCGCAGCACGAGGCGGTCATCAAAGAGATGGCCTTGGAGACGATACCGAACTAGGCGCGCCTCCCGACATACAGACAGGTCAACAACAGGAGGCTAAAATGGCGCACGAGGAAGCAGAAATGTGAAATACTATCGAGAGGAACTCAGTGAGGGATTTGAGAAACCTAGTCTACAGCGTTGGATGGCACGTACACACGCACGCGCGCAAACTGACCACAATGCTGCCGCTCTGCTTTCTTTTATTCCGCGTCCCTTCCTGTGATATACAAGCCTGCATGGTGTCTTTGCATATATATATATATATATATTCTCTTCTCCTTCCCTTTCTCTTCTTCTCTTACCTTCGCCTCTTTCCTGCTCTCCGTTGGCTAGAGCACCAGTTGAAAGCCGCGTTGATGACAAGCCATACAAACAGAAGGCACAAGCCCCATTGAATAATGGGCTCATGCCCTATGTATGTATATATATATATATATGTGTGTAGGTGGAGATGCTTATGTCTCTCTCTCTCTCTGTGCCTCCCTCTGAGAGAAGTATCCAAGTGTCGGCGCGCATGGGAAGGAGACCTACATGACCGACATAATCATCACTCTCATGACACAAACTCTCATTCTCACTTCTTCTCACCCCAACGCTGATACTCATCGTTCGCGCGCCTTCACGTGCACACATACACACACATACATGGGTGTGCAGGCTTAAAGAGTCATCGAAAACATCCTCACTATCCATTAGTCTTTCTATAAGCTTTCTTCTTTTCAGACCAACTACCGCCTCACCTTCCAGCCCTCGTGATCTCATTCTCAGATCTGTGTCACCGCGCAAACTCTCTGGCATACACAGGCACATACACCATCTCCTCCTCCTCCTCCACACACACACCCTCCGACCTCTCTCTGTCTGTGTCTTCTATTTCAGGGACATAAAAGCCCAGAAGACTCAAGATGGCAAGCCAATCGCACATGGCCATGTCCAAGCACACCGAAGCCGTTGCGGAGCATCACAAACGCATCTTCCAGGCTGCCGGCGACAACAACGAGGAGGAGAAGCACATTCTTGCCGGTCGCTACAAGACGAAGCTGTGCAAAAACTACGTGGCGAAGGGCGAGTGCCCTTACGATGTGCGCTGCATGTTCGCTCACGGTGAAGAAGAACTACGTACAACAGACGATAACATCCGAGACGGCCTGACCACCGAAGAGGCGATCAAGGGCTTCCAGCGTCAGCAGAACCAAGCGAAGCGCCGCGCTGCGTTTGCCACCGGCCGCGAGCACAACAGCCACGACCACCACAGCAGCCACAGCCACATCGTACGTACCGCGTCCCATCGAAATGGGTATGAGGTGGAGGAGGCTTCGGAAAACGATGAGGTGTGCCGCAACCACCATCGCCACCACAGCCTGTGCCTGCTCCGCCAGCACGAGTCCGTGTCTACTCCCCAGCAGCAGCAGCAGCAGCAGCAGCAGTTCCAGTTGCAGAGCGTGATGACGCAGTGCTACACGCACAACCCGTACGTCTTCGATCTCATCCCCTCTGCGGCACGTCTGTTCCCAGTCTACCGCGAGATGATCGAGGAGGGCTGCTGGTACGAGGAGGAATCCGTACCTGCTCCGGAAGACTACTACTTCCCGTCTTCAGATATGATGATGCCGCTTGTGCCGAGCTTGGTGACGCAGCAGTATCCGCAGTACCCGCACACGCAGTGCGGCAAGCAGTTTGAGACGGGCGCCTCCGTCAGCAACTACACCGGTGAGGAGGTCATGTACGGCCACTGCGAATCCTCAGCTAGCTCGATGTACCGCTCGATGGCGCGCTGCACGGCTGCTGAGCTCCCCAGCAACTCCGACATTCCGGCCATGGTGATGGAGCCTTAAGGGGTACCACTTTGCAGAAGAAGAGCAAATCCCCCCTCAAAAAAAAAGAGCAAGCGAGAGAAGACGCTGCCTGCGCCTCGTTTCTTTTCTTTCCTCCGGTGTTTTCCCTTCTTTTACTCTAATGAGGAGGAGTGTGCTTTTTTCCTCGCTGTGGCGGTTGGAGGTGTGCATGCATGCCGACCAATGTGTGTGTGTGTGTGTGTGTGACACATGCCCGTCGTACACCTCTCCCCATCCCCACCCTCCATGCCCACACTTCCCTACACCACTACTAGCGTCCCTGTACTAAGGATACACTGAAGGGAAAAGAATTACAACATACATAAACAACACATGCACAAGAAGAAGGCGCGCGGGGGGAGGGCATATGAAAATCAAAGCAGTCAAAGAGAAAGGTGGAAAAGAGCAACAAAGAAGGATAGAGCGTGAGACCTGGTCGTCGCCTGCTCTGTGTTGTTGCTGTTGCACGCCTGATTCCTTTTTTCTGTGATCTCTCTTCACCCTCTTCTCCCCCTCCCCTCCCCCCTCCCCCTCTCTCCTTTTTGTTTTTCTATCTTTGTTGCGGCCTCCTCTTTTTCGTTTCCTTCGTGTGTTTTGTTTTGTTTCTCTCTCCCTCTCTCTCTCTCTCTCTCTCGCTTCGGTCTTTTTCTTGGTTTGTGTCTTTCCCATCCATCTACGTCGTGCGTAGTGTGGAGGTAGATGTGTGTGCGTGTCTTTGCTTGACTGAATCGTGTATATGTCTGCTCTGTTTCGCTTGTGTTTCTTCTGTGTCCGTAGTCCCATTTACTTCTGTTTCGTGTCGCCCTGCTTTCTCATTTTAAGCCCTCTTTTCTTTTTCGTTTCGCGTTTCCCATTTCGTAGGCTTCGTTTTTTCCTCTCTCTCTCTGTATCACGTACCCGCGCACGCGCCTGTGCGTCTACGTGTGCTTTTTTTTCCTCTCTGATCTTCCTCGCTCCCTGTGCTCTCTACTTTTTCTCTGCGTCCCTCGCTCCGCCCATCTTGGTTTGCTCTTGTCTCTCACTCTTGGCCCTTCTTTTCAGCTCAGGAAAGTGCGTGTGCGTGTGTGCGTGCATACAAGTGGGAGCGTGTGTACGGATGTGTCTGACTCTGTACACACTCTCACCCTCCCTTCGCTCTTCTCTCCCTCTCCCCTCCTTCCCTTCCCCATTCTTCCCCCATGGGATTCACGCAAAGTGAGGGAGCTGGGCAAGGGGGTGGCTCATACGGCGGAAGCGCAGACAGCACTCAGGACCGAGAAAAGTCTACCGTTCTCTTGAGCGTGTCGTGCAGGTGTGCGTTAGTGTTGTCGCATGAGTGCCCACATGGTGTATACATTTATACACGTATGCGAGGCATCCCAAGACAGCACGACGACGAATGCAGCAACACCGCATGCGCACAGAACAGTGTCGCACACTTCCTCTCCCTCCTTGCCTTCATGCGCTTTGCCCTACACCCTGCACATCTGAGGTCTAAATTTTGGCCGCACACGGACTGTTGCCAGGCTAGCATGCTGCCGCTGGCACAGGCGGCAGGGAAAGGGCAGGAGAGTAGGAGGTGATGGATGAGAGGCACGTAGAGTGGTGTGCTGCTTTTTTCTGTTTGGTTGTCTCCTCTTAATTGGCACAGAGAGAGACTCTCAAACTTGCAGATCCTCACCTACAACGACTTGAAAAAAGAGCTGCTTGAAAGGGCAGAAAGAAGTGTGCCAGCACGGAGATGAAGCAAAGACAAGCAGTAAGCACATATATATATATAAGGCAGATCAAAGCAAAACTCTAACCGAACAGCTGGTCGTCAACCACGAGCAAAGGCGTTTCGAATGAGGGGCTAAGCGAGGTGCTGGGCGAGGAAATATGGCAGGGAGATACGAGAAACATTAAGACAGCGAGAGGAAAGAACAGTGTCTGCATGTGAAATGTGTATGTGCCTGTGCAACAGTCTTCGTGTGAGTGAAACATCACGAGCGCACCCCACTCACACATACACACAAACATGCACAGCCGCCCTCTCTCCCCCTTCATCGCTTCGTGCCCGCCTCCTCTGTAGTTTTCCTTATATATATATATATATATATATATATATAAGGA